>NC_081559.1:62444743-62619935 GCF_022355385.1 Mustela nigripes | reverse complement strand
AAGGTCAGGAACACAGCAGGGATGTCCATTATCACCACTGCTATTCAACATCGTACTAGAGGTCCTAGCGTCAGCAATCAGACAACAAAAGGAAATTAAAGGCATCCAAATCGGCAAAGAAGAAGTCAAATTATCACTCTTCGCAGATGATATGATACTATATGTGGAAAACCCAAAAGACTCCACTCCAAAACTGCTAGAACTTATACAGAGCAGTTTTGTTTTGTTTTGTTTTCATCATTCTGGCCTCCGTTCACTCCATCTCCAACTTTCTTATATGAAGTAAACACTGATATTTGGTTGGAGAAAATGACTAAGAGAGCATCGCAGAACCTGCCCCTAACATCAAGGCTGCTGTGTACAGCCATGCAAGCGGAAATAGTAAGAACTCCAGGAGATTTCAGTCACATAGAACAATGTTTCTCAAACAGCACTATGCATAAAAATTACCCAGGGATCTTTTTGAAAGTGCGGGTTCCCATTCACTAGGTCTGGAAAGGGCCTCAGATTCTGAATTAACAGGATCTTAGGTGATGCTGCTGCTCTAAAGAGCACACTTGCAATAGCACAGAAAGAAATGAGGTAAATCACAATTTACATATAATATAAATCATAATGAGTCCTCCAGACTTTGTTATTTACAACTAGTAGCACAGTAGGGGCATCATGAATTTCAGAAATCCCAGGCATGGCTAGGGCTATGTGATAAGACTCAATTATAGTGAGAGATTTTTTAAATATGAAAGGATTTTTTGAGCTCTTTTGAATAAAATATAGTTTTAGTGTGCCTGATTCTAGTTCCTTAGGTTATGTACTATGATTAAAATCGAGTTTAGGGCTTTATGAGCATTTTATATCTAGTTCAGTATTGAGCCCCCCTACCAGCTCTGAAATCCCAGGCAGAATTCTACAATGGGAAAATGGGAGTTGTAGTTGAATTTGTGAATACATAGAGAGGAAAGGTTATCCCTGGTGATGAAAAAAGATAATGTATACAGTATATATATAACATACATACTATATTTAGTATGTAACATATAGTACATAGTGTCCCTTCCTATATCAAGCAAGGGCACATATCCTTCTGCTACTGCTCCTTTCAACTCTTGCCCCAGGAGACCCGGCTCTCAGATAAGCCCCTCTACCAGAAAGCCCTGCAGCCCCCAGAATCACTCTTCAGACTCGGTTTCCCATGATCTCATGGCCTTATTCTCTATTAAGCCTATCCTGATGAATGAAAACATATCTCAACAAATCATCGTGACACATGTCGAAGCTTGGTTCTGCCAGAGAGTAGTTCTGAGGTAGAAATTTGCATGCAGGAAGTTTTTTTGGAAAGCGCTATTGAGATCAATAGCTGTGAGAATGTAAGAGCAGACTGAGTTGAGGAAAAGGTTGGCAGTGATAAAGTCCTAACAGAGGCCTGAGCTGATCTCCTGGGAGGTCTGGCAGTGGGACAGTCCCAAAACATGACCACAAATTGAGGCACAGGGACAGCCTATTCTACACCCCCCCGCCCCCGCAGAAAAAAGAGTCATTGTATGTAGATGGCCACTGGAAGGGGGACTTGGTATTTCCAGGCCAAAGCAAACATCAGGAGGGAATACTCAACTTTTCCAGCCATCAACCATCAACATTCCCAGAAGCTGGGGAGAAAAAAGGTCTCTATACCTGAATGAGGGATTATACAAACTTCACAACAGAATATCTACTATGACCCCTTCCTAACTAAGGTGTTTTAAGACTTAAATGCCTTAATACAAGAATGCAAAAGAGCAAGTAATGTAGCCATGCCGTGCTGTATTATAGAAGTCCTTTAGAATATGGACATTTCTCAGATCATCCAGGTCAATGTGAAGGACCAGGGTTTTTTCCCTATTATTTCAAATTGGCCATAAATAGACCCCTGGTCTTATCACACATGACCAGGGCACACTCTGCCCCAGGAGAGTTGAGCAACACCTGAAAGATGAACTCTTCAACGAGATATGTATACTGGCCACAATCTTATGTGTTGCAGCAATGCCAAATCACTACAAACATTTGTAGAAGTCATTCTCTCTACATTTTTGTACTTACAAAGGACTAGCACAGTTCACCTGGGGTGGGGGGGCGGTTTTGTGTACTATTCAGATGCATAGTTTCTGAAACCTTGTTTCAAGTGCTCACCTGACGACCATCTCTAAAAGAATTAAAAAACAAACAATCACAACAATAAAAACTACAGCAATAATACCATCGATTACATCCTGCTTGGGAAAATAGCTATGTAAGACTTTTCTTGTTTCTTAGCTTGGATTCAAGGCTCAAGTGAATCGAAGTTCCCCTGTCTTTAAGTCTAACCTTTTTCTAGGTTATTTTAACTTCAGTCTCTATCAGGAAAGGACATTTGTCAGTCAATGCCCCTGTTTCATGGAGGTGATATTCCTTTAGCTGCTTTTTAAATTTGTATCCCCTTTCATACTTACGGGACATTTTCAGACCACACTGTTTTGTTTCTGAATCAAACACCGACAGAAAAGGTCTGTTTTCAAAGCTTATTCCTGCTGAATTTGAGTCAGCCTCCTGTCACAGTGTCATTCTAAAGTTTAAGCGGCTGTAAGTTCAAAAAGATGTGAAAAGAGAATGAGACAGGACCCTTCATTGGGTAGTGCAGTTCCTATTAGGTCTTCTGAATACCAGAACTGCTTTGACAATACACTTGGACTTGAGCTGAGAGGCAATATTGTTCTTACGTGCTGGGAAGCAGCTGCCCACTACAGGCAGAACTTCTTAGAAAGTACAGCTTTTTCTGTTACCATTAGATTCCCAAAATAGCATGTCCTTTATAGACATTCTTCTATTCCCTCCTGCCCCAAAACACAAAGAGAATAGAATTCCATTTCTGCTTTGGACTCTGATCATCACAACACCAAAACAGAGACTATATAATAACTAACTGACCTTGAAAACTTAAAAACCTTCTAGATTAGGAAAAAAGATTCTAGATTAGGGAGAAAGATTCCTGGAAATTCCTACCATGTCAAAGCCTAGACCATAGGGAATGGGATCCCCTAAATTGAGAGGGAGGGGGAGTAACAGTAAAGCTGCTCTATATTTGTAAGGTTGTTAAACATATTCTTATATCACGAACTAGTGATTATTGTAGTTTCACATATATTTAAATAGAACAGAATTTGATCTTGAAAAAACAAAACAAAGATTGCTATGAATCAACTAAAAAATTATATCTCAAAGCATCATCACCATCATTATAATCATTGTAGGGGCTTTTACCATGTGCCAATTACTGTACAAGGTGTTCTAACTTGGACGCATCTAAGCTTCCTAATAAACCTATGATATAGGTAGCTATTAACACAATTATCATATATATATATATATATATATATATATATATATATATCTCTCAACATTTTTTCTTAATGTGAAAGATACACGTTTGGCTGTTATTTTAATGCCAAATAACTTAATCATCTAAGTAGTTGGTTTTTAATGGGAACTCAATATAGTTCTCAGTAAAATTTTTTAAAGATTTTAATCATTTTTCGAGAGAGAGAAAGAAAGAGAACAGGGAGAGAGGAAGAGGGAGAAGGAGAAGCAGACTCCTGGTCTAGGGCTAATCTCGGGACCCTGAGATCATGACCTGAGCCAGACACTGTGTGTGTGTGTATATATATATATATACACATATAATATATATATACATATGTATATACATATGTATAATATATGTACATGTATGTATATATATGTTTGTATGTGTGTGTGTATATATATATACACATAATAAACCACACGTGTATCTTTCACATTAGGAAAAAATGTTGAGGTGACAGGATGGCTTCAGTCAGTTAAGCGTCTGGCTCAGGTCATGATCTCAGGGTCCCGAGATTAGCCCTAGACCAGGAGTCTGCTTCTCCTTCTCCCTCTTCCTCTTTCCCTGTTCTCTTTCTTTCTCTCTCTCGAAAAATGATTAAAATCTTTAAAAAATTTTACTGAGAACTATATTGAGTTCCCATTAAAAGCCAACTACTTAGATGATTAAGTTATTTGGCATTAAAATAACAGCCTTATATTAAGGGAATTTTAAAGAGAGAGGAATGTCTTTTAAGCCAGTGTACCAGTGTAAGATGTAGTGATGGCCATTTGCTTTAGCTTCAACACCAGCCAGACAGCAAAGTATGATGAATTTTATTCAAATTCTGTACATACACAGTCTTGGACTTTCTAAGGAAAAACACCATTAAGTTGCATGCTGTGAGCTTCCTACTGTAACTTTCAGGTATGCTTAGAAAAATTTAGCAAACCATTGTTATGAATATGTTTTCCAAAGTTGATTAAAGAAATATTCACTTTCATTTCTAGAATATGTAACCATCCTATAGGAATTACTGAAACAGATTTGCTCATTCTATATATAGACCAAGGTAAAAATAAAATAAAATAAAATAAAATAAAGTCTTACTATTCAGGTATCTGAAGCTCAGAGGAGAGAACATAATGACCCTTTTTTGACCTCTCCTTTCATTCTTTTCTCTTTGGTCTCCTTTTCTTCTGTCCTATATCTAAGTAATTCTCAATAAATCCACCCTTAAGAACTCAATTTCAGGTTTTAGAGGGCAGTGTACAGTTTCATTCTATAGTGATCAAAAATGAGCAAGGTAGAGCTTCATTTTCAATCCACTTGACCTATTTTTTTTTTCCAATTTATAGCGTCAAAGTGTTTCTAGAATCACACTCCAGTGCTGAAACTCGGGGGCCGATTCAGCTCTTTTCTATTCTTACACATGCCCAGCACCATCTGAAGAAGCAGGGATCCTGATGTGCTTCCCCTGGGGATCACCAGAGCTACATACAGCAGCTAGACTTACGGAGAAGCTTCAGCTCAAGAATGAATCAAACTGAAGCACCATCCACTGGGAGGTGACTGAGCTACACCAGTGCACTAAATTCTTTATCAGAGCAATATGATCGTAAGACAAGGAATAAAACTCGAATTGCTTCTACATTTACTTCACAGATTGCACCTGCCACTCCTACTCATCTTCAGAAATGTGTAATAGAAAATGCAGTAAAAGATCACAGTAATTTTTAGGCTGAAAAACCATCTTTAGGAATAGATTTTCCTGGCTATGTTGTTACATGTGCCAATGGGGCTCTACCGGCTGAACGGATTTGCTGATTTAACCCTAATTTGCTTCCTTGATCATTCAATCAATAGATGTTTATTAATCTCTGGACTAGTCAACAATATTCAAGGTACCCTGATAAATATAAAAGCCAATAAAATGGATCTGTGATATCATTATTAGGTGCTAAATTACATGGTGTATGTGTAAAGCACAAGAGAAGAATGGATAAAGAAATTATGGATGTAATGATAAATTCATTGAGGAATTCGTATTTAGGTTTGTCCTTAGAAACAGGATTTTAGTAAACAAAGATAAGGGAAGAGAGGGGTATGAGAATACTGGGCAAGTATTTTTGAACTAGAATTTGAATATTTTTGAACTAGAATCTAAATATCTCTTATTCTAAAATCAGATTTTAATATTCATTTTTTTTTAAATCCGATTTCTAAAATTTGGGGATTATGCTCCCTCTATTAGAAAAATATGAGGGACAGAGTCAAGTGAAGTCTGGACATATCATGATATGCATTTGAGACATTTTAGAACACTGTTACTAAACATTTACATTGTTATATGTGTACCCTTCTTTGTGTAGGGAGGGAGGGATGGAGGGAAAGAGAGAGCGAAATTCATTTCAACATACTACTTTGAGCATGAATAAAAGCAAAGTACACAGAAGTCCATACAAGCCTGCTTGTATAATCTAAAATTACTTATACAAACACTCACATGTGTTTGTCTATACATAAACATGTTCCAGGAAAAAAAGAAGAACAACAGCAAATCCAAAACCCCAATAATGTTATTATCTTTGGGAAGAGAAACTAGTAAGCACAGGAAGGGAAAAATAGATTTCCAATTTTGTACTCTTCTGGACTATTTGCTTTGGGTGACATGTTCATATATTGTTTTTGTAATTAAAAATGTAGTCTAAAATTTGATACTAACATTTGTACAATAACAAAAGCACACAAAAATATGTTGGCTGTAAAGATCACATGATAATGTACTTTCAAGTGTCAGTGGAAATCATTTTAAGTTAATTTCCTGTGCAATTTGAAAATGATCCAGTCATCAGAGTTCTAAAATGAAATAGCTGAGCGTCTTTCTCTTCCTGTTTAATTCCTCCTTCTCTGGGAACATTTGCCACATGGTTGTGACTGATGGCAATGCAACTTCTAGACTTCAGCAGGAAGGAATGATTTCCATTTGCTTTCTCTTATGATTATGAGTTCCTGGAGAGTTACAAAGTGCAGAATGAAGGGAAAGTATTCTGTTTGGCAGGAGTTAGTAGTAATAAGCTGTCATCCTTTAAAAGGAATTCAGTAAATATTTCTTTAAAGCAGCTTCTCTAATAACTTACACAGTAGTGGAAAGCAACATGATGCCTCAACTTATTGCTACCCTTCAACCAAGTGACAATAGGTCTGACAGTTAAAGATAGGCCTTTCCCACTAGCCCAGAGAATTAAAGAAATTGTTCATTGATTTCTTCTATTCTATTCTGCAGAAGACTTGAACTCCCTGACTACTCTATTTATATATATATCATCTGTAGACCATTCAAAGTGCAAAGGCATTTGGATAAATTTTTAGTTTACAAATATTACTGTGCTTTTGAGTTTTTCATTTTCTCCCTCTGCCATAATACTGGACAATGTGAATATTTTCTTTGAGATTAAAGCAAGTTATACATTTATGGGACTGATCTGTGCCTTGAAGTTGGGATAAATATCATTAAAGTCAAGGGGAGAGATTAACAAATTATAAATGTGAAATTTCACCTGAAAGATGCAAACTATTTATAATAAATTTCAGTCAGACTTATATAAAAGAACAATAGAAGCTATTTGAAAGGTTGGCTCATTTTCCCAATTTTTGTCAAAATAAAATAAAATAAAAGTCTGTAGACATTTAACTTCCTTGTCTTAATTAGAAGGGACTAGAGTAAAAAGATATGTTGCAAAATATATTCTATCACACTGATCTGAGAAAATACAAAGAAACGATCCCCCTGCTTCTAATTATTGAAATAATTATTGAAATAAATAAACTATAAGGAGACCAGAGTAACTGACTTGACTATATACATTCAGCATCATTCTATTTTTCAGATTTTCACTTGTTTGCCAGGTTTTGTATTTGTCAGCTTCGAGATCAGCACAGAGGGTTAAAATCTCTCAAACTGCCTAAGATTAATGAATTCTGTGCCCTGAAAAAATGACCAATTATCTCAGTGAGCTGTTCAAAGTTGCACTTGAAGGGGAAAATGTACTATTTTTGAAAAAGAAAAGTAATGGAAAAATGTAAGTAGTGAAGTTCCTTTATCAGTAATGCTACCTCATTGAGCTGTCACTATGGGTGTTTTGAATAAAAGTCAGTTTTTCTATTATCTGTAGGGCTTTTTTTAAATAAAGGCACACCACAGTTTATAAAACCATGTGAGTCAGTTTTTCCTTATTTCAAGGACTATTCTGAAGGACATAATTAATCATTCTTTAAAAATAGTTAATGTGCAGCAAACTAATAACCCAATTTAAAAATGGACAGAGGAACTGAATAGAGTGTTTCCAAAGAAGACATACAGATGGTCAACAGACACATGAAAACATGCTGAACATCATTAATCATCAGAGAATTGTAAAATAAAACCACAATGAGATATCACCTTAAACCTGTCAGAATGGCTAGAATCTAAAAAACATGAAGTAACAAATGCTAACGAGGGAATGTGGGGAAAAAGAAACCCTCACCCACTTTTAGTAGGAATGTAAATTGGGGCAGCACTATAGAAAACATTCTGGGGTTTCCTCAAATACTTAAAAATAAAAATACCATATGATCCAGTAATTCTACTAGTAGGTATTTACCTAAGGAAACAAAAACATAAAATTGAAAAGATGTATATCCCCCTATGTTTATTGTAGAATTATTTACAATATCAAGATATGGAAACAACCCAAGTGTCCATCGACAGATGAATGGATAAAGAAGAGGTGATTTACACACATACAAACACACACACACACACCAAAATAGTATTCAGCCATTAAAAAGAATGAACTCTTGTCATTTGCAAGAACATGGGTGAACCTAGAGGGTATCATATAAGTGACATAAATCACAGAGAGAAAAACAAATACCATATACTGTCACTTATATGTAGAATCTAAAAGAATAAAACAAATGAATAAACAAAAAGCAGAAACAGATCCATAAATACAGAGCAAAGAGGAGGAAGAGAGTGAGGGGTATAGGTAAAACAGGCAAAGGGGAGTGGGAAATACAGGTTTCCAGATACAGATTAAGTAAATCAAGGAGATAAATTTAGAGTATAAGGAAAATAGCCAATGATACTGTGATAGTGTTGTATGGTGAAAGATGAGAGTTACATTTATGGTGACTACAGCATAATGTAGAGACTTGTTGAATCATTATGTTGCATACCTGAAACTAATATCAACAACAACAAAAAATCGTTAATGTGTTCTAAATAATGCTGATCACTTAAAAGTAGAAAGGATTAAGCATACAAAACTGTATCAAGTTCATAAGTGTCAAAGGTAACAAACTTGAAAATTTTTAAAAGGAAGTAATGAGTGTGAAGTTGAGCCAATTTAGCTCTGTCAGACATACATCCATTTTTGTACTCATTGCAACTACTCATAATACACACAGAAAACCCATACTTCAAGCAACAACATCATGTCTTTCTGTGGTTTTTTCTTTTGTGACATAAGCATTAAAAAGTTGAGCAAACCTTTTCTCCCCCTTAGCTGAAAAATTTATTTGGGGAACCCTCCAATAATTCAAAAGTAGTGAAATCAATTTCACTCCAACTTTTAAAAGAAATAAATGTTATAAAAGTGCAGGGTAGAAGCAATAGTGTAAAAGAGTAACAATTTCCTGGCGCCATCTCTTGGATAAAGAAGTACTACTTTCTTACTGATTTGAGAGCAGATTTATATATGGATGCACTAATGACATAGATATTGGTCCTTTAGAAAAAAAGCTAGCTCCAATGAGTGAACTTGCATCCCAGACAGCTCTGTTTGGATTTTTTTAAAAATTTTAATTAATAGCAGTAAACATATGCCCCTAGAAAATTACTGGAAATTTACTTTGTGTTTTACAAATTTAAAGGGGGGGGGGGGGGTTGCGGCACATCAGTACATACCAATGGCAAATCCTGTAGTGTCCTTGCATTAAAATACAAAGATGCATGTTGATACAATGCAGTATCTCACCCTATAATGTTAGAACAGGAAGGAATGGCCTAGATCAACTGATCCATTACCTTCACTGCAGAACGAGGCAACTCCAGTCCTACAAGGTAAGGTGACCTGTGCCTACTACCCAGAGAGTCAGTGCTAAACCTGGCCAGAGAGTACAGAATTACTAACCATTGCACCATCACTCTTCCCATTTAAATTAGGGCAATGCTAATAGCTGGATTTCCAAGGTCCAAAAATGTAAAGGTAAAAATACAACAGAAGTACACTTGTGGTGGATGCAACAGACCTGAGGGGATGCATCCCGTCAGTGGAAGTTGGCTCAGTTACAAAGTTATTTTGGTATCTAGACAGCCTACAACTCTGAGGCTCTTTTTTTTCCCCCTTCTTTTGAGGCTTTTTAATGAATAGCTCCCAAACTTGTCCAAGAAGGTCATGTCCTTCCTATTTGGCTGGAAGAAGGAAGTAGCACGCAGGAGAATATTGAAGAGGAAGCTTTGGGGATCATGGCCAGAAATGACAATCATTACTTCTGATAGCATTCCACTGACTAGCACCGAGTCCTCTGATCACAAGAGAGGCTCAGGAACGTAGACTTACTATTTGCCTACAAGAAAAGAAAGCAAATTTCAGTGACTATCTAATAGTCTTTACATCATAGTACATGATATTAATCTGCATGGATAATTTAGAAAAGGCATCCTGCATCCCAACCCCAGGCTCTGCAAATCAAAGCGATAACCAGGTAAATGAATAAACATCTAGTAATCTCTACCACAACACTGGACTATTTTATGGTAGGTGGTCCTCATCTGTGAGAGGGCCTCAGTAAAGGGGCACCCTGCATCCCAGCACTGACTTCAATACCAGAAAGATTTGGGGTGGCTGCCCCATAGTTTAAATCACTGGCCTTATCACTAAAAGCGGCTTCTCCTACACGCCCAGTTTGAATGCGGGAGCTCATTCTTCCATTGCATGCTGACTTCACATCTGTCTCCACTTGTAGTTTAACACACAAGTCCTAGGGGAAATAAGATGTTACATCCACTTTAAAAATAAATTATTTTATTCAGAGTAAACATCTATTTATATGCTGTGTATATATTTTACAAATGAAAATATACATTGGAGAATCATTTGACCTAGGATCACAGGGACATTTAATCTGAAATTCAAAAAATAAAAGCTTCTCTTTTTTGTGAATGGATTTTTTAATTCACAATTTTATTTATTTACTTATTTACTTACTTACTTACTTACTTTAAGTAGGCTCAGTACCAAACACAGGGCTTGAACTCACACCCCTGAGATTGAGAGTCGTATATTCTGCTGACTGAGCCAGCCAGGCACTGCTGTTAATGAGATTTGTTTTGTTTTGTTTTGTTTAACGAATGGTCAATTTATGCAGACAAAGTGGATAAATTCTTTAATATTTATATACTAGGACCCATACTTAAAACATTTATACTTTTTATATATTAAAAGTAAAAAGATGTGAGAAAAAAGCAAAGAAATAAAGGCTTAATTTCTAATTTTTGAAGTTAGAAACTGGAAAAATTAAAAGCACTCAAATCATAGGCAATAGATTTGGAGGAACCACACACAGTAAAAAATGGATTATCACATAGAGTCTATAAACCAAATCCCCTGTCTGAAGCAAGGGGAGGGGGAGAAGGAAATAGCATAGATGTCCCTGAATGAAAAATACAGACAATAGCAAGAGACTTGTCTGTGTGTTTTACTTTAGTCTTTCTGTCTGGGGTGTAAGTGCATCTCACCATCATTTTATTTATTTTTATTTATTTTTTATTTATTTTCAGCATAACAGTATTCATTATTTTTGCACCACACCCAGTGCTCCATGCAATTCCTGCCCTCTATAATACCCACCACCTGGTACCCCAACCTTTCAATTTGCATCTTACTGATGAATAGTGATGTTCACCCCAATTTCAAAAACTTAGTAGTGATTTAGATATCCTATTTTGGGAATTACTTCTTAAAGTCTTTTGCTTATTTTTTAATTTTTTTTTATTAATCTGTAGGAGTTTTTTCTTTTAGTTTTACTAAGATAAAACTGACAAACAGCATTGTGTAAGTATATAGCACAATAATTTTATTCACAGATATTGCAAAATGGTTACCATTTTAAGTTTAGTTAGCATCTATCATCTCATCTAGATGCCAAAAAAAAGTCTCCCTTGTGATGAAGACTTTTAGCATCTTACTTAACAACTTTAAATATACCACATAGCAGAGTTATATTTTAGAGTTGTCATGTTGTACATGACATCCCCACTATTTAAAACTGGAAGTTTGAACACTTCCATCCAATGTCAGATTTTTTCAATATATTGTATATGTTTTTTTAAATATATCATGTGTATTTATATTAATATATTCTGTATGTATGTTTTCCATATTGTATATAATAGATGAAATATATAAATTATATGTAAATAACAATATATAAATATATTTCATATATATGAAATATACATATATATCCATATATATATGGATAAGATTCTTTGTCAAATATATGTATTGTGACTATTTCTCCCTATCTGTAGCTTGCCTCTTTACTCAAAATGCTGTCTTTTGTTAAACAGAAGTGAATAATTTTAATGAGGTCTGAATTTTATTTTATTTTATGGCCAGTGTTTTTTCTATCCTATTTAAAAAATTATTTTTTTCAACATAATAAAGCCCATATATAAAAACTCACAGCCCCAGTGCCTGGGTGGTTCAGTAGGCTAAGCATCTGCCTTCAGCTATAGTCATAATCCTGGGGTCCTGGACATCCCACAGTGGGCAAGCTTCCTGCTCAGCAGGGAATCTGCTTCTTCTTCTATCCCACCTCCCCTGCTCATGATCAATCTCTCTCTCCCTCTCTTTCTTTCTCTCAAATAAATAAAATCTTTAAAAAATTAAAAATTAAAAAAATTAAAACCCACATCTAACAGTATATTTGATGATGAAAAGATGAGAGTTTTTCCCTAAGATCAGAAATAAAACAAGAATGTCCATTCTCACCACTTTTATTCAATATAATAACGTAAGTGCTAGACAGAGAAATCAAACAAAAAACACTCAGACTGATAAGAAGGAAAAGTCACTATTTGTAGATGATGTGATACAATATATAGAAAACCCAAAAGATTCCCTCAAAAAAGAAAAAAAAAATACTGGAAATGATAAGTGAACTCAGTAAAGTCACAAGATACAAAATCAATATAAAGAAATCTGTTGCATTTATATAACTTAATAATAAAGTTGAAGAAAGAGAAATTAAGAAAATAGCCCCATGTACAATTGTGCTGAAAATAATAAAATGTCTAGGAATAAACTTAATCAAAAATGCAGAAGACCTGTACTCTGAAACATCAGAACACTAATGACAGAAACTGGGAGATGACACACAAACAAATGGATGAAAAGATATTCCATGCTCATGGATTGGGAGAACAAATACTGTTAAAAAGTCTACCCAAAGCAATCTACATATATAATATAATCTCTATCAAATACTAATGGTGTTTTTCACAGAACTAGAACAAATAATCCTAAAATTTGTATGGAACCACAGAAGGCCCAAAAGAGTCAAAGCAATTCTGAGCTAGAATAACAAATCTGGAGTTATCAATCCCAGATTTCAAAATATATATAAAGGTGCAGTAATCAAAGGAATATGGTAAAAGCACAAAAATAGACCCATAGGTCAATGACACAGAATAAGAGTGAAGAAATAAACTCAAAATTATATGATCAATTAATCTACAACAAAGGAGGCAAGAATACGCAATAGGAAAAGGACAGTCTCTTCAACAGTCGGTGTTGGGAAAACTGGACATCTACAGGCAAAAGAATGAAACTGGGCCACTTTCTTACACCACCCACAAAAATAAACTCAAAATGAATTAAAGATCTTAATGTGAGACATGAAACCATAAAAACCCTGGAAGAGAGCATAGGCCATAATGTCTGACATCAGCTGTAGCAACATTTTTCTAGATATGTCTCCTGAGGCAAGGGAAATAAAAGTATCCCCTTCTTTTCCTCTCCCTCCCCTTCCTTCTCCTCCTCTGAGATTGTCTTAACTATTCCATATATAGTTCCATATAAAAGCATTCTATAATATGAGATAATATTCCACAATAAATTTCCACTTATTTCCCATCTAAAATTCCATATAAATTTCTGACTAACCTGGCCAATTTTAACAAGAACCCTGTGATTTTGACTGCAACAGCGTCATCCCCTGAAACCTCAAAGTCTGTTAAGTCTGTTCTTTTGTCCTGAGAGGCAAATTGAGTCATATCTGAGGTAGGAAACTCCTTCAAATGGGGCTTTTTTTTTCCCCCTTAAACACAGGAAACAATGGGAGATAAGGTTCTGACTTTAAGGAGTCCTCAAGCCCAGGGCCCCTGATCCTCAGAACTCAGCAAACGTCCCAACGTGGAAGATACCTCTGATTTGGGGACTCCAAGTTTCCATCTGTCATGTGAGGTCCACTTAATTCTCAAATCTCACAGGTCTCTCTCTACTGCCAATAATGTCTCTTGAAGTGCAAACTTTGGTCTTACACTCTGACAAATAGCCACAGGTAGAAAAGAGCCAGCAATCATTTGCTTACCTCACAAAGACCCTCTTTCAGAATTAGAGTTCATCATTGCTTCCTCAACTTTCATTTAAGAAAAAATTTTTTGTGGGATGCCTGGCTGGCTCAGTTGTTAAGTGTCTGCCTTCAGCTCAGGTCATGATGCCAGGATCCTGGGTTTGAGCCCCGCATTGGGCTCCCTGCTCCACAGGAAGCCTGCTTCTCCCTCTTCTGCGCCCCCTGCTTATGTTCCTTTTCTCACTGTGTATCTCTGTTAAATAAATAAATAAAATCTTTAAAAAATAAAATAAAGTAAAATAAAACATTTTGTAATATATCTAGCCTTTTCTTACTTTTGTAGCAGGAATACTGGCTTGATGAAATCTACTTCATTCAAGTTAAAAATGAATGACCATTTCTATATGTATTCTTGTGGAAAATATGCTATCTTGAAAAAGACCCCAATTTTATCTTCATTTCCCACCTCTATACACTTAACATTATATAAATAATAGACTGTGAATAAGAAGATACCTCAGATTGATTTTAACAGGTTTTTGTTCCCCATGTGAGAGAGATATTTGAGATAGAAGTTGAGTTACAGAAAAGAGTAAAATTATATTTCTTTTTAACTTGAAATTTTTTGAATAATACAGGTATTCATTACTCAAAATTTGGAAACTGATTTGAGTCAATTTGAAACAAAAACTTTGAAAATATTTCAGAACGTATTTTTTCCTTATAAAATAAATTTCCCTCAGAAAGATTCTTCAGCGATTTAGATGGATAGGTGATATGACATCAGCTACCAGGTTTGTATGTATTTATATAGTTTATAGGTCAGATTATGATTTTATTACTTGAAAATGACACAGAGAAAAACTTAGTAAGCTAATAAGTATGTCCCAGGCACAACAAAAATAATGAAGTAAGGAAATATTAAGTGAGTTAAGTTTGAGGCCAATCTCTGGGTGAGAAACAGACAATCATATTTTAAATGCATACCCTTATACTTAACTGTAGCCTCAATATTTCTCATATAAATTTCCCTATTCTTCTGATTTATATAGTGCCCAGCTAGGCATATGAGAAATAAAGAGGCGTTTTATAGGACTAACTCACAGAATAATGTTTAATAAATATCTGAGGATATATTAGACCTTAGACATCTTTGAAAAATGAGAAAAGTATACAATGTCCAGTCCCTGATAGAGCTGATTTACAGGTTCGATGGAGAGACTGGAGGAACATACATGAAAAGAAAACTTTTAATATAACAGTATAACAAAGCAGTACCTGATATTGATAATTGAAGTCTTTTTATTGTTGCTTTGTACTATCAGATTATTAATACTAACACTATACTGGCTTTCTTTTGGAGGAACCATAGCTATAATGAGGGCTCTTGGTTCCTAGTAATCCTTTGGCAGATTATCAACTGAAAATATCCACATAGGTTCAGAAAATTGTGTTTTGTTTTGTTTTGTTTTTAATTTATTTGATAGACAGAGATCACAAGTAGGCAGAGAAGCAGGCAGAGAGGGGGGGGGAGCAGGCTCCCTGCTGAGCAGAGAGCCCAATGCGGGGCTTGATTACAGGACCCTGGGATCATGACCTGAGCCGAAGGCAGAGGCTTTAACCCACTGAGCCACCCAGGCGCCCCAGAAAATTGTGTTTTAATAGATTCTCTTGAATTTCATGTTTTCTTTTTCCCTCTTATGCTCTTAAAATCATTTCCAGAGATTTTAAATAGTTTAGTTCTCTCCTTTTTGTTGTTGTTGTTTTCTTTTATTTTAAATCAGTTTTGTGGGAGAGCAGGTCTGTATAGCACTGTAGTCATGCTGAAGTAAAACTCTGCACATCTTTTATTGGTAACACTTAAGAACTTTGGAGGGGTTGTTGGCACCGAATAACTCATTCTGCTAGGTGACTGCCTTTGTCTCAGGTCATGATCCCAGAGTCCTGGGACTGAGTTCCTCATTGGGCTCCTTGCTCAGTGGGGAGCCTGCTTCTCCCTCTGCCTACTCTGTCTGCTGTTCTCCCTGCTTATGCTCTCTCTGATAAATAAGTGGATCAAATCTTAAAAAAGAAAGAAAGAAAGAAAGAACACAAAACGTTTACACTTATATGTTTAAAAAATGAAAAAAAGAACTTTACGCTTTGCTTAATTTAGACATAAAAAGTACATTATGGGGTGCCTGGGCGGATCAGTTGGTTAAGCATCCGACTCTTGACTTTGGCTCAGGTCACAGTCTCAGGAGATTGAGTCCCACGTCAAGCTCCATGCTCCGTGGGGAATCTGCTTGAGAGTCTCCCTCTCCCTCTTCCTCAGCCCCTCCCCCCACTCTCATGTTCTCTAAAATAAATAAATAAATCTTTTTTTAAAAGTGTATCATAGAGGTCATTTCTTCACTTACTACAAGCAGAGGAACTGAAGATCAATATTTCCAATAGAAAGGAGGTATTTTGGGGCCATTTTCCAGTAGTAGCAGTTCTTTCTCTAAATAAATACACTTTACATTTCCCTTCTTGGCTCTAGCTCAGGACACAGCTGATAAAGCGATGGTGGTGAGGGAGCATGTGAGAGCCAACAGTCTATGCTTTCCCCTGACTCATAATTTTTTAAGTAACAAAATAAAATTTCCCTGGAATGTCTATATTTTACACATCAGGCACATCGAGACATGTTGTCAGTTCCCATTTTTAATTACTTGTCTAATTGGTTTTCATTTTAAATGCTACCATAAACCTCCTTCACGCCACCTGCTTACTCACAGTAGAATGGGAAGGGAATGGAGAGAAAAAGAGAGCAGGCAGAAATTATGGCTCAAATAAATTCTTTTTAATCTTAGGCACTCAAGAATGTGCTGCAAATGAGAATGCTGCCTTGACTACTAGAAGGCATGAAATAATGTAATCAATAGATAGCGTGAATTCTTTGTCATCTAAATCAGCTTGTGTTTTACACATGGAATTCTAGACACATAGGTGTAAAACTTACCCAATTTGTGTCTCTGATATGCTCAAATACCATAGGTTCCAGCCTATTTTGTAAACTACTAAAGATGTGGGATACACTTCTCTATATCAGAATTCTACATTGTGTGATTTTCTACTTGTCACAGAATACCCAGAAGAATTCATTTAAAATGCCAATTCTATTTCTTATTCAAGTCATTATCTTTAGAGATTGAGAACATAATGATGCATTTTTAACAAGCCCTCCAGGTGATTTCAATGCACACTAAAGTTTGAGAGCCTGGTTTTACATGAGGGTCTCATTGACATGCTTTGCTGGAGGAACTAATGTTGAATGTAGGGACGGACATCAGGAAGAGGCGGCTCTGACACTCACGAGCTGATGACAGCTGAGTGGCTTGTTCTTTCTGAGCACTGAGCACTGTCTCTTCATTTATAAATGGGAATAATATCTCAGTTCCCTTCTTAGGGCAAATGTGACTATCAGGCAAGATGGATCAATTCAGCAAAACCACTTTGCAAAATGGGATACTCTCTACAAACAAAGGGAACCTAAGATAGAGGTTTTCTTGTTTGGTTGGTTTTTGTCCTTTTCTTTTTCCTTTTTTTTTTAAAGTTTATATTTAAATTCCAGTTAACATATAGTATAATGTTATTTTCAGGTATACAATATAGAGATTCAACACTATCAGACAGAACACATTGCTCATCACAGCAAGTGCACTTTTTTTTTTTAAGGTTTTATTTATTTATTTGACAGACAGCACAAGTAGGCAGAGAGGCAGGCAGAGGGAGAGGGGGAAGCAGGCTTCCCACTGAGCAGGGAGCCTAATGTGGGGCTTAATCCCAGGACCCCGAGATCATGTTTCTTGGTTTGTCTTTTTTTTTTTCTTTTGCTCTTTTGTTTCTTAACATTTTGTTTCTTAAATTCCACATATGAGTGAAATCATATGGTATTTGTCCTACTCTGACTTACTTACTTAACATTATACTCTCTAGCTCCACCCAGGTCATTGCGAATGGCAAGATTTCATTCTTATTTATGGCTGAGTAACATTTCACTGTGTATATATACCGTATCTTCTTTACCCATTCATCAATCAGTGGACAGTTGGGCTGTTTCTATAATTTGGCTACTGTAGGCCATACTTCTATAAACATCAGGTACATGTATCCCAATGAATTAGTACAAAAGTACTAATTCATTGGTAAATACCTAGTAGTACAATTGCTGAATCATAGGGTAGTTCCAGATTTAGATTTTTGAGGAACTGTCATACTGTTTTCCAGAGTGGTTTGTACCACTTTGCATTCTCATCAACAGCACAAGAGGGTGCCCCTTTCTCCATATCATGATTTTCTTTTATCTTTGCAATGACTAAGATGTATTTTACAACTTTACTGGTATGGAAAGCAAAAAATACATATTTTAGAAAATTATAGTTACAGAAAGAAAAAGATATATGAGAAAGCCTTCTTTCAGTTTTTTTTAACAATTGATGCAGGAGCTAGAAAATGTACATACATCAAAATATGCCCAAAGCTTACATTTTGATGGGCACCTTAAATAAATTTGGTGAGTCAGAATAAGTTATGGGTGACATGCCATGATTAATAATGAGGATACTAATTATATTCTTGAATTGTGGCACCTACATTTAGTCTCCAAAGAATAAAATGACGGTCACAGCTAGCAATATTTATCAAAGTGACACCAAAGTCACAATATATGAATTTACTCTTCACCTCCTGAAATTTACAGACTTTGATTAAGTCATGTGATAATTCAGGCAGGACATCCAGGATCTACTCTATATCAAAAGGGCAACACTACTGACAGCTTCCCCTTGAAACATCTGCAAGTGACCAAATTCCAGAGAGCATATGTCTGAGAATGGTACCAATGACATACTCTTAATAGATGAATCACTTATCTGCCAAAAGTCTTCCAACTCTCTACTAACATTCTGTTCCTATTAGAAGTCACTGATTATTTTTATTCAAGGATAAAGGGACATTTACATTCGCTAGAGTTTTTCCTGTACAACATCTAAAGCCCATGTTAAGAAAAATCAATCTAGAAATTTACAGGGGAAACTGTCATCATGACTATAATTGGACAGGGCTAACATATATTCTTAGTAATATAGCTAGAACAAGTGGGTCAAGTTTCAGACAACCATAATCTTGTTTCTTTCATGTATATTTCTTGATGAGGCTAGTTTAATCACATTGATGCATATATGGACATTTAAAATAGAGTTACAGTTTAGAAAGAGACTACTGAAATAATACACCTAAAGAACTCCAACTCAAATATTTTTAGAATAATTAGCTAAGGTAAGTACATAGAGACTGATGGTTTCTGCATGGACAGACATTTGGATTCACATGCATGAAAAACAGATGACTGTTCTGTCAACTGATTCACCTACCTCTCATTTCTGAGTGAGGAAAGAGCCAGAACCATAAAAATCATGCAGCATTTTAGTAGGAAGGCCCAGATTACAACCCAATTCTACTAATGTATTCAATTTTGGTATGATTTATAATCAAAGCTAAGGCTAACCCAAATTTGAAATACAGAAGATTTATATATTTTATTTTAAAGCATCCAATTTATGACTTCCATTCATATCTTGGCAGCATAATTCTGAATATCCTAAAGTTCTTTGAGTGCTTGATTTATATCACTAATTTATATAATACTTAATTTTTTCTTATTTTCTTAACTGTGCTTATCATGATGTGCTATACTTTATGTCTATAACTACACTCCCTTCCAACAAGAAATATATATATACATACTTGTACAGGCACTTAAATTGTTTTCTGATACATCTAGGGCCTAAGTGGCCAATAGATAAATTTTATACAATCTACTTCTTTAAAAGATTAGCCAGTGAAATTTATTTCTTCAGCATCATGATACTTAATGGATTATTAACCAACTAAATTGCAGAATTTTATTTAAATGAATACTTGAACAGCAACTAGGAATCCAGATGGCTGGTATATTTAATAGGCAATATGGGAAAAGAAAGTAGGTGAGGAGAGCTGTCTTAAAAAATATTAAACAACTTTTAAAGCTTTTTGGCATTCTGGTAATACTGCTTACACATTACAAAATGCCTTTATATGTTAAATACCACTAACAAATGCGTTAAGCTCATAAGCATATGTTCTCACTTTTAAACAGCGGACATAACACACATAAATACAAGGTCCTAAATAAATTATAAATTTATACCCAGATGCTATAAGGGTAGACAAAAATACGCTCTCAAAAACCTAATAGCCAGCTCATTAAGGACATAGTCACCTACTCTTCTAATAGTTTTATTGTAAATGAACACCACAGAAAACAGATATTGTGAACAAAGTAGACACAAGTTAAGAGCGCAAAGGTAAACACAGAAAGAAAAATGGACAATTTGAGAACTTACTCCCAAGGATTTTGGCCTATGTATTAGATGCCAAAAAGTAAAAATGCACATTTCTTAAACCATAACCAAAGCCAATATTCTATTTTATAAAATAAAAAAGTTGAAATATTCGCTTTTAAGAAACACATTGCAATTAATAT
This sequence comes from Mustela nigripes, assembly GCF_022355385.1. Lineage (NCBI taxonomy): Eukaryota > Metazoa > Chordata > Mammalia > Carnivora > Mustelidae > Mustela > Mustela nigripes. Next base: position 62,599,404 of record NC_081559.1, on the reverse strand, counting down.
TTAGTTCTTAATAATAAGTAAAGATTTATATTTAGAGCACACATACTTTAAAAGTTTATATTTCTAGAGAAGAACAGATCTTCCTGAGTAATAAAAGGGAAGAAAGGGGAAGGAGATGTTGAATACACCACGTGTCAAGGGTCAATGGAAATGTTGGGACAAGGGCTGGAGGTTGAATTTTAAAATACCTACTGAAAATTATAGCTAGAAGAAAGAGTAAATAGGTAACTGATGAAAATAATGTACAAAGAAAGAACTAAAGCTCTAACTGTCTAAGTTTTGAACTCAGAATAGAAGACCTTGAAGAGAGAAAGGGACATGGCATTAAGAGGAAAGAAAATTACAATGATAAGGATGTTTCATCAAAGCCACATCATAGTTTGATTTTAAGAAGAGCTAGAGATGCAAACAGAATGGACTACCCACACTCCTGAGCCACAACTTCCTCACCTACTGAGAGAAAGTACTTAGAAATTCCCAAAGGTTGCTTCAGCACAAGCAAAATTCTGTCAATTGGAAATTAAGTAGTTGCCTGCTTTACAGCAATTTCAAGGTACTGGGGGAAATGAAATTCAGATTTCAAGGGCTTATTTATAAATAACAAAAAAAAAAGCTTTTATATTTATCTATATTTTTAACGTTTCAAGTTTTTATTTAAATTCTAATTAGTTAACATTTAGTGTAACATTAATTTCAGGAGAATTTAGTAATTCATCAGTTATATATAACACTCAGTGCTCATCACAACTGCACTCCTTAATAGCCATTACTCACTTAGACCATACACCACCCACCTCCCTCCAACAACCCTCAGTTTGTTCTCTATAATTAAGAGTCTCTTTCAAGGTCTTGTTTAAAAAGTGGGTGGCTGGACAATGGTTAATCTCTGATGGAATCAACTTTGTCAATGACTTTCAAAATATTCTAAATGTATAAAATGTTACAAATATTTGTTTATTTAACATTTATTTAATCTGCAGAATTGGCTATTCCAGATATAACTATAGCTATTTTTTTATTTTCATGAAGTTCTTATCCTTATAGAAAACTTTAAGGTTAAAATGTTGCTATTAATCACTAAGACATTCCTGAAACTAGCTTTGATCTTAATATTAACTGGGAAAGACCAGTGAATACGTAAAGAATGAACAAGAAACTGTAGCAACAAAATCACCTATGATAACTAGGAAAAGGCAGAGACACATCTTTCCAAGTAAGAAAGCTCTGCCTCTGCTCTCTGTAGATGATGGTTACATTTACAGATTAAAGGAGAAATATTTAAATACCAACTAAAAGAAAGTATTTGGCGGAATACTAATAAGAGGACAGTATTACTTGTGCCAAACTATTTAGAGAGATAAAGAGGGAAGGAACCCACCAAAAAGACGTAACATTTATGAACTTGCATGCACTAATAAATTTTCTAGAAAGAGATAAACCACATACTGATATGATAACAAAGATGAAAAAAAACACTGATAGAGGATGAATGTAATATACTTTTATTAGAAACTGATAAACAGCATGAACAGAAATGGAAGAAACATAATGAATTGATTTTATGTGAGATTATGCCCATGTGTCTGTATTTATAGAACCCTATATTCTAAAAAGAGACAAAATACAAAATACATAATTGAGACATATGGAATAGAACATATAGAACATGTATAAAATTTTCATTAGGTACTAGGTCTCAAAATAATTGTTTTTTTAATTATCATGTTGGACCCCATTCTGTAAATAAATGAAATATAATTTCTTTACAGTTTGTGTGTTTATATGACCGAGTTCTTGCAAATAAAAGGGGGTATCAGTGACAAGTACAACTTCTGTATCCCTGGTTACAAGGGACTTAGTTGCCTTAGATTTGCTTGTTTTCTTCTTTTCTATAAGGGGGACTTCAGATAGGCATTAACTAGCTTTTACTCTCCAGGTAAGGAAAGCACTCAGGAGAAAGCAGAACAACTAAGGAAGAAGGCTGGTTACCTGAACCACATTGTGGAGCAGAGCTGTCCTACTGGTCTGGACCAGGTAGACTGATAAAGTGAGACAGAAGACACATTCTCAATCATTGTTATAGCAACTTAGAATTGATGTTTAAAAGTATGTTCCAAGGATTTAAAACCTCTGGGAAGCTTCAGCTCTTCCTAGTAATGCAGCCATATCTATATAGGATTTCAATCACTTTGGTGTTATAAAATATCTCATGCTCTCATTAACACATGCAACTCTATTGCAGCCAAGTTGTTGTCAGGACTATCTAAATCCTTTTATCTACAGTACATTGTTCTCTATTTTCAGCTTTCCCACAATTCAAGATTGCACTCAAATGTTTAATGAGAAAACTGTTGTTTCAAACAAAGGCTAACATTTTGCATATCATAAAAATTATGTGTCCATATAATAAAACTACCAAAAGGATCAGATTCTACTCAGCATTTAGATTAATAGACAGTTTTGTGCATTTCTACCTTAAATAAAAACTCATAAGTTTAAGAGTTTTCTTCTGGGAGATAATGATCTGCAACTTGGGCTTATAAAAAAGTATTTGCTACAGTCATGGGGATATAATGTACAGCATGGTGACTACAGTTAGTAATACTGTATTGCATACTTGAAAGGTGCTATGACAGTGAATCTTAAAAGTCTCATCACAAGAAAAAGAATTGTAACTGTGTACGGTGACAGATATGATTATGGTCATTTTACAATGTTTATAAACATCGAATCATGATGCTGTCCGCTTGAAGCTAATACAATGGAATATGTCACCTATGCCTCAATTACAAAGAAAAGGTTAAACATACACTTCAGCAAATATGTGATTTTTGACTATCAACTATGTGTTTGGCAGTGTGCTTTTATCACATGCCTGAATATAAATAATAATCTCCATGTGTTTAACTGATTTTGTAGTTTTTCATTTTATCATTAAAAGAAAACATCCCTAAAAGAAATTATCATTAAATATATTTATCAGATGAGAATACTCTGAGGCAGGTGATTTAAGTCATTGGCTAGAGATCACAGTGCTGAAATAGTTGCTGTGTTAATATGGACAAAGACCTCTCAAACCACTGGAATGTTTAAGCAAGAAATTGAATAACCCCTGAGGACTAGAAATAATATTTTAAATTCTCAAATACTTTTTCTTGTGTAGGGGCACCTGGGTGGCTCAGTGGGTTAAGCCGCTGCCTTCAGCTCAGGTCATGATCTCAGGGTCCTGGGATCGAGTCCCGCATTGGGCTCTCTGCTCAGCAGGGTGCCTGCTTCCCTCTCTCTCTCTCCCTGCCTGCCTCTCTGCCTACTTGTGATCTCTCTCTGTCAAATAAATAAATAAAATCTTTAAAAAAAAAAAAAATTATGACCTTAACTTTTTATTTGTCTAGGTATTGGGGCTTAGATATCCCACTCATGAGAAACTTTTATAATGCTTGAGTTGACATCCCAGTTCTACTGTGAACTATCCATATGACCTGGGGCATATTTTCTTATATATAAAGTAGAAATATTAATTTTTAATCAAGTTAAGTAAAATACAGATAAGTAAGCACTTGCTTGATCTTATCTCAAGTTTGAAACATTATGTACATTTATAAAAAAATATAAATCTCTCAGTAACTCAAATATTTGTAATTCTATCATTCACCAAATATTCATTAAATGCTGAATTTGGTAATTAGCAAATACTTGGCAATATATTTTTCATAATAATTCAGCAAATTCTTTTTACTAAATTACATCAACAATCTGTAATCTAATTGTCAATATTTTTTAGTCCTTTCCTCTTATTTTACCTTCTGCCACTACCATATTCCTTTTCCCTGCCTGCTTTAAAAGAAATATTTTTTATAAATATAAATAGAGCATTCAGGAATAATTTGTCAACAATTACTTGTCAAATAATCTTTTATTTCAAAACAGTGGTGCAGAGCACATTGATAGATAAAAAAAAGAAGGAAAGGATTAATTATTCACAAGAACCTTGCAATCTTATTTAGAAGAAAAAAGTGATACAGCATAAATAATACATATAAGAACTATCAAATTTGTGACCAGAATATATAAAACAAATACACATTCAGAGAAAGGGGTGATTAATGAAGGTTAGAAGTTTTCTCTGAACAAGGGAAGACATCAGAGATTGGCTCATTGCCATCTCATTTATTATGCCTATTTTGGAGTTCCTTTTAAAGAGACTGTCATTATGGACATGTGTTTTAAGACCAGTATGTAGTACTCCAAACACATTTGAAAATCATCAACATATAATACAAACTTAATAGGACCTATCTTTTGGCCTTATGTCCTCCTTTATTACAGATTTAAAGTTCTTCCCAAGTAAATTATTCTATTGCTATATACCAGCGAAAAATCAAGGTAGGAAAATAGAAACTAAAGCAGTTTTTTTTTTTTAATTTTACTTTTTTAAAGATTTTATTATTTATTTATTTGACAGAGAGAGAGAGATCACAAGTAGGCAGAAGAGGCACGCAGAGACAAGGAAATAGGCTCCCTGTTGAGCAGAGAGCCCGATGTGAGGCTGCATCCCAGGACCGTGAGATCATGACCTGAGCTGAAGCTTAACCCACTGAGCCACCCAGGCACCCCTAAAGCAGTAATTTTTAAAAAGAGAATTTTACACAGAGAATTAGTTAAGCTGATATTAGAAAGTCAAGGGAACAAATACTGAGATGAAAAGAGGTAACAACTGCAAGAAGTAGCTAATATAATTAAGGCTCAAAGTCCAAAGAGAAGAGGTAGATAATCAGAAGCCAGCAGTTTAGAGGAACTGGAACCAAAGATCTAGAACCAGAGCCTGTGAGGAGCAGACACTGCACGGCTAATGCCAGTATCTCTGGAACCTGAAAGAGGACCCTTGTGCAGCTTGGCCTAAACCCTGAGGGAAGGAGGGAAGCTGACTATGCTGGCATTGCTGCCCAGGCTGCTTCTGACAATAAAGAAGCTGGCAAGTGGACACACCTGCCTTTGCCCAAGATGAAGAGCAACACTGGAGCAATGCCAACAAAACAACATGCCAACAGGAAGGGGAAATCCCTTTCTTCCATCTTCCACACTTGTTCCAGTGTCCCTATTGGTAGAACATACAGGGGAATCAGTTGGCAAAGAAAACACGTCGTTGGCAGTACACCAGCTCCAGCATCAAAATGCCCCAGTATGGAGGGTGAGTTCATAGCTGAGAAACAACAGCTTAATAAAAGTAACAAGCTTATGTTGTAAGATGATGAATAAAATGTAAACATTTCATAATAAATTCACCATTTTGTTATGAAATTGAAATCCTTTCACATAATTCCATGGTCCTGCATGGAGCTTTCGCTATTGCTGAATGTGCATCTCTCAGTGGGAAAGAGAAAGGAAAAATTCTTGAAAGGTGAAAGTAATATAATAATCACAACTATTCAAAGACTATTACTGTATGTGCTATGGTGAGTGCTGTGAAGTGTGTAAGCCTGACGATTCACAGACCTGTACCCCTGGAGCAAATAATACATTATATGTTTATTAAAAAAATTTAAAAAATAAAGACTATTACTGAAAGAAGAACAAGATATCCTACTTTCATTACAATTGTGTTTAGTGCAAGCAAAATTTTAACAGGCAAATTAATGTAGATAAGCGGGAATTAGAGACCAAAGGATATCTGTAGGTGTGCTGATGAATAACCACCACACACCAAATAAGATTGACTAAAAGATGACTAAGTCGTGAAAAGTGACACTAATGAGCGGCAGCTGGGTAACATTTTCCATCATTTCCCTGCTTTTGTATGTGAAGCAGAAATCCCTGTCTGCAATCACGGTGTTGTCTGGATTGCAATCATTTTGAGGCTCTAGTAGGGGAGATCTGTTTCAGGCTCAGCCTTTTAAGTTAGGAAGGGCTCAGATCCTTGCAGGCCATTGGCCAGAAACATAGGTTCTTGGCTAAGTAGGCATTCCTGAGGGCAGCTGTGAAATCATACGAAATATATACACTGGTCTTTGGCCCCTGGTTCCTGACATAGAGCTCCTAGAACCCTTGTAAATAGAATTGCTAGGAGAACCTTTTGTTCTAACATTTAGTCTCTGACTCCAGTTGGCTCCATTTCTGACACAGAATGCCTAAGATCTTTGTAATTATCTTAGTGATAGGAATATCTGATCCCAAACTCCTAAGCCCCTGAATTCCCTGAGTGATGGAAATGGGTTTTGTTCCAAAGAGATGAATCTTTTGTGGGATCCTCAATGGGGATTGGATACCACGAAGACATATTAGAAGTTTGGGACTTTCAGTCCCACCTCTCCATTCTCTGGAGAGGGAAAGAGGCTAGAAATGGAAGAAAGGATCCATCATGCCCACATGACGAAATCTTCATAAAACCTGCAAGACTACATGGTTCAGGGGGAGCTTTCGACTTGGTGAACACATCCATGGATCACGAAGGTGGCACAACCCAGCTCCAGGGGAACCAAAGCTCCTGCACTAAACACACACTGGACACCTCACCCTATTTTATCTCTTTATCTGACTGTTCATTTCCGTCCTTTATCACATCCTTTATTTTATAATAAACTGGTACATGTACGTAAGTGTCTCACTGAGCTTTGTGGACTATTCTAGCAAATGACCAAATCCGAGGAATGGGTCATGAGACCTCTGATTTATAACCACGTGAGACAGAAGTTGTGAGCAATCTGGGGCCTACTACTTGTGATTGACATCTAAAGTACGTTGGAGATGGGTGGGAGATGAGGGTCAGTTTTGTGGAACGGAGTCTTTAACCTATAGCATCTGTGCAAACCAGTTAGGGTCAGAATTGAACTGAATTGTAGAACACTGAGCCGGTATTTCAGAAAATTGCTTGTGGGAACCTGACTCCATCGACTCCCCTGGCAAAAAAAAAAAAAAAAAAAAAAATCTGGTGTCAGCAATGTTATGAGTGAGGTAGTAGTATAAAAGTAAAAGAGAAACCCCAAAGAAGTGCTTTTCCTAGCATAGCACAGGGAGTGATTAAGATAGCCAGAGAGATCAACCAAGATGCATGCCACAGTCTTTCTGTAACCTTAGCTCAGAAATGACCACCCGTCACTCCTATTATATTCTATTCTCTCCAAGCAAATTCACTAAATCCAGCCCATACTCAAGGGAAAGAATTATACACGGCCATGAATACAATCCCAGAAGTCAAGGATCATGGGGGACCACGATATAGGCTGCCAGGGTGCTTCAATATTGAAAACAACAGGGTGCTCTGTGTCCTGTGTTCTGACAGAATCATGCAAAGAGGGTTGGCATCAAGTTTTTGAAAACTATGGAATCCTCTACTTGAAATATTTACCTCATAGACCTGCCAATATTATATACTTGAGTAAGGTAATGTGTCAAATCAGGAGAAAACACAAGAGTATACCACAGAGCCACTTTCAGTTCCACAATGATTCTTCCCTCAAAGCTATAGTTCTGTGGGCATATAGTGATGGATTAAGTGGATCAGTATTATTATCTATGTGACAACAATGATCATTTTGTGATCTTTAGGGCTTTTCTCTAGAGTGCAAGTTGGCTGCCACAACTCCAGGTATCACACCTTAGTTTGAGACAGAAAGGAAGGAGAAGAAAATGGCACCAGCAAGCACTCTTCTCCTTTCCTGGAAGAAGGACATCTGAGCAGCTCTCTGGCAGATTCTGCTGGCATTACAATGCTCCTCCAGAGACCAAATAAAGAAACTGAGAGAACACTGACAGGTTTAGACTGATCATGATTTGACCCCTGGGGCTGGGAAAAATAGTGCATCTCTATCTGTTGGAAATTCAGGTCTTAGCAGATCAGATTTTGGAAATATAGTGAACAATCTGCCACATCTACAGTGAGTAATACCAAGTGTCTCCCCCTGTCTTGCATATTTTAAATTTAAAAAACTGTTAAGATTCTAATTTATTTCCACCTTCTATCTTATCATATTAAATTATTAGCTGCAGAAAACAAATGATGCCAGATAAAGTCAGATGAGTCAAGAGCCTTAAGGCAAAAAACTTTAGCTTTAATTTTTGAGTTGTTAACTTGTCTTACTTTTAAACAAAAATATATTAGAACAATATGAAACTATAGAAGCAATATACATGAGACATTAATAGCAAACTTTTTTCTTTTTATAAAGAAATCTTTACCTTCTAGACAGTCTGTTATCTGGTGTATTGCTTCAGCCCTTTTTTCTTTAAAAACTCTGCACTTTATGTTTTAAAGTATTATTTTAAACAATCAGAGGACTATAAAGTTGTTGCTGTTTTAATTTGTGCTTTAAAACTGCATTGGGGCTTGGGACACCTGGGTGGCTCAGTGGGTTAATCCTCTGCCTTCAGCTCAGATCATGGTCTCAGGGTCCTGGGATTGAGCCCCACATCAGGCTCTCTGCTCAGCAGGGAGCTTGCTTCCCTCTTTCTCTGCCTACTTGTGATCTCTCTCTGTCTGTGAAATAAATAAATAAAAATCTTTAAGACTGAATTGAAACTTAAGATTATTTAATACATTTGTAATTGTAAGGGGTTTAGACTTTTTAAAACTTAAATATGGCATTGTAGAGACTGGCTATTACAAAAGATTGTTAAATTTTTAAAAAATGGCAAAAACTGGGGCACCTGGGTGGCTCAGTTGGTTGGGCAGCTGCGTTCGGTTCAGGTCATGATCCCGGAGTCTCAGCATCGGGTCCCGCATCAGGCTCCCGGCGCCATGGGGAGTCTGCCTCTCCTTCTGACCTTCCCCATTCTCATGGACTCTCTCACTGTCCCTCTTTCAAATAAATAAATAAAAATCTTTAAAAATAATAACGTATAGGGGTGCCTAGGTAGCTCAGTGGATTAAAGCCTCTGCCTTCAGCTCAGGTCATGATCCCAGGGTCCTGGGATCGAGCCCCGCATCGGGCTCTCTGCTCAATGAGGAGCCTGCTTCCTCCTTTCTCCTCTCTCTCTCTGCCTGCCTCTCTGCCTACTTGTGATCTCTGTCTGTCAAATAAATAAATAAAATCTTTAAAAAAAAAAAAAGATTCAGATGATCTCTGTTATGTATACCTACATAATGAACAGTTAAATTTAAAAAAAAATAACATATAATATGATAAAGATTATATTTCAAATTCATTCTCAGAACATTCATGGTTTAATAAATGGTATTGGGATAACTTGATAATCCTATTTTACACAAAAGAAAATATTTACATAAGAAATATAGAGAAATATGGGGCATCTGCGTGGCTCAGTGTGTTAAAGCTTCTGCCTTCAGCTCAGGTCACGATCTCAGGGCTCTGGGATCGAGCCAGGTGGGGCTCTGTGTTCAGCAAGAAGCCTGCTTCCCCCTCTCTCTCTGCCTGCCTCTCTGCCTACTTGTTATCTCTGTCTGTCAAATAAATAAATAAAACCTTAAAAAAAAAAAAAGGAAAGAAAGAAATACAGAGAAATAAAAACAATAGGAGAAAACATGAGAGCATTTCTAAGCCATGAAGTGAACAAAATTTTTAAGGCTAGAAAGATTGGAAACTCTAACAATGTATAAATCAGTCTACATTGCAACACATATACACGCAAAGAAAAATATCAGTGATCACCCAGCACGAGGCTATTTAATATAGGAAATACTCCTCTAACAATTAAAATAACTGATTAAGATAAAGTAGAAAATATACAGAGGATATGAGAATAACCTACGTAGAAGTAAATTCAAGTATTCTGTAAGTATCTGAAAAAATGGTCTACCTCATTCATAAAAAGATAATGAAAATAAAAATGATAATACTATTTTCTCCTATAAGATTGCCAAAGAACAAAAATGTTTGAAAATAGAACAGTAAAATGCACATGAATGCACTGATGTCTGTAAACTCATTAATTTTCAGAAAATACTTAAGGAACAAATAATGACTATCTAGAGAGATGAATAGAATGGCTATTGGGAAACATTTGGCTGCAAGCCCTTTTGTGTTATTTGTAATTTGAATTGAAATAATCTATTCCAATTTTTTAAAAAATGAAGTATTTAAAATGTAAAGACTACTTCAAAATTTTTCAACTAATTGCAATGTAATTACATAAAATATTACCTAACAACTCTGCTTCTCATTCATCCTGGACCAAATGCCAACTTCCAACTGCCAGAGTTCTCTAATTATTGAAGCCTACTTTGTCTGCCTGTGCAATAGGCCAGAAGGACCTATAAATTAGTGCCCTATAGGAATAGTACCTAGCCAATGACTGACAGAAGTAGATATATAAATAAACTTGACCATCCCTTCAATGAGCTCTCTGAGAGATGTGTCCTTTGCGGGCTATCAGAGTTTCTCCAGTGGGTTTAAACTCAAATTATATGGTGGAGATTTGGGGGGATTGGACCCAAGAAGTTCCAGATTGCACAGGTCATTTCCAATAACAAAGGGTCCAAGAAACTCAAGTGATAAACCTCTACTGTACTACATATCCACAGGTCTCCTTTAGATTATACCTTTTAAGGAGTTTCCTGTGATCAGCTGAGCAAGAAACAAAATCACCAAGGTCTTGTTCAGGATGGGTTGCCTCCTTATGTTGGAATGAATAAAAAAATAGATTGCTGCTAAAATCTAGCTTTACCAGAAGCAGCCCTGAAATAAAACAATGAGAAAAAATCTTCTTGGTCAATTATGTGAGCTATACACTTGATTTTTGGCTTGATATAAAGGGACAAGTGGATGAAAATATGGAGGGCCAAGAAATTCTGAGAAGTATTAAGTGACTTAACTAGTCGGTCAAGGCCCTCCCTGAAAACCCTAAGCTAGAAAACAAGAGAAAAATGTTTTAGGAACTCAACAAAAAGGTGGATTTTGAGACTGGGTACAAAGTGTGCAAATTTTATATTGCTGCTTAGTGCTCATCAGAGACATTCACCTCCATCACAGAGGAAACATGTAACAACCAGATAGAGAGGGTCTTCTAAAAAGCAGCCAACTTCTCTCCCAGCCCTCCAGCCCTAGGTTGTCTGATAGGCCAATGACAGGCCCAGAAGGGTAAGAATAGACACTATGCATGGGCCCCAAAGCATGGGCTTCTTCGCGATGATAACATACAAGGACAGGTCCCAAGTATCTTTGACAGGATGACAATAAATCATGAGTCATGGGAGAATTCCACACATCAATAAACTTTCTTTGATAAAGCCTTTATTCTGCACCCCTTACTATCCTATCCTACTTTGCCCCTACAGAGGCTGACACTTCCCAATTCCTTTTGATACCTATTAATCAGGTCCTTCAGATCTTTTGGTAAAATAAACAAAAACTGGTCAAATAAATAAATAAAACCTTAACAGGTTTAGTAATTTCTAACAGGAATAGTAATTTCCTGACAGTGACATGTTGATAGTTTACCATTGTTGTTAACTTAAAAGCAATGAGTAGAGAAGATTCAGTATTTACATACAATGCACTATTCTCAGCCATAAAAAAAAATTAAAAATTTTTTAAAAAGATGAGATCTTGCCATTTCCAACAACACGGATGGACCTAAAGGGTATTATGCTAAGTGAAATGAGTTTAGACAAATACCATATGATTTCACCTGTATGTGGAATCTTTAAAAAAAGAAAGAAAATGGTTACCAGAGGGGAAGGTAGTAGGGGGATGGGCAAAATGGGTTAAGTAGAATGTATAGAATGAATAAGTCATGGGGGTAAAAGGTACAGCATACAGAATATCATCAATGGTATTGTAATAGTGTTGTATGATGACAATGGGAATTACACTTGTGCTGAGTATACTACAATGCATAAACTCATCAAATCACTATTTGTGGGGCACCTGGGTGGCTCAGTGTTTTAAGCCTCTGCCTTCAGCTCAGGTCATGATCTCAGGGTCCTGGGATCAAGTCCCGCATCAGGCTCTCTGCTCAGCAGGGAGCCTGCTTCCCCCTCTCTCTCTGCCTACCTCTCTGCCTACTTGTGATCTCTCTCTGTCTATCAAATAAATAAATAAAAATCTTTTAAAAAAATCACTATTTGTACACATGAAATTAAGGTAACATTGTGTGCCAATTATACTTCAATAAAAAGATAAAAATATAAAAGCAATGAGAGGGCACCTGGGTGGCTCAGTGGGTTAAGCCTCTGCCTTCGGCTCAGGTCATGATCTCAGGGTCCTGGGATCAAGTCCCGCATCAGGCTCTCTGCTCAGCAGGGAGCCTGCTTCCCTCTCTCTCTCTGCCTACCTCTCTGTCTGCTTGTGATCTCTCTCTGTCAAATAAATAAAATCTTAAAAAAAAAAAAAATCAATGAGAAAAATAACCCACAGATCAAAGAAAAGGTCACCAGAAAGCAGGAAATATCCTGTAGGAAATGATAATAAAAACAAAACTAAAAAATCTGTGGGATATAGTTAAAGCAGGACTTGGAAGGAAATTTGTAACTTTAGATACCTATATTTGAAAAGAAAGATTTACAAAAAATTATCAAAGTTTACAACTTAAAAAGCTACATTAAAAAACTAAACAAATCCAGAGTAAGTAAGAATAAATAACAAACATAAGAGGAAAAATAAATAAATACAAAGTAAAGGTTAGAATTAATATAAGTCAAAATCTTGTTCTATGGCAAGAGTAATAAAATTGATAAACATCGGGTGCCTCGGTGGCTCAGTGGGTTAAGCCTCTGCCTTCAGCTCAGGTCATGATCTCAGGATCCTGGGATCAAGTTCTACATTGGGCTCTCTGCTCAGCAGGGAGCCTGCTTTTCCTTCTCTGCCTGCCTCTCTGCCTACTTGTGATCTCCCTCTCTGTCAAATAAATTTAAATTAAAAAATGATAAACATCTAAGCAAATCAAATCAAGAAACAAGATAAGAACACAAAATACCAATAATAGGAATAAAAATTGTGTTATCACTAGAACCTACAATTTTTAAAAAGGACTACTATAAATATCATTAGGCCTACATTAAAATTTTTATATGAAAAGAACAATTCTTTGAAAAATAAGTTATTAAAATGGACTCAAAATAAAAGAGATCATCAAAATTACATTAACCTATAAAAATAATCAAATTCATAACTAAAAAGTCAACCTCAACAGAAGCTCCAGCGGCAGAGATTTGCATTGTTAAGTTTGTCAGACTTTAAGGAAAAAATAACACTAAACTTACAAAACCCCTTATAGACAACTGACTAGAGGGTACTTTCCAAGATACTGTATGATTCCAGCATAATCCTGAAACCAAAATCTGATCAAGACATCACAAGAAAATTATAAGCCAACAGCCCTTATAAACATACATGTAAAATATAAAATCAAATACAGAGCTATATAATCGGAAAATACATTGTGGTCAACTAGGAACTATAGGAATAAAAAATTCAGTGAAATCAATAATATAATTCACCACTAAAAGAATAAAGGGGAAAACTTATGACCAGCTTAATAAAGAGAAAGCCTCTGACAAAATTCAACATCCATGCATTAGAAAAAGTTCTCAGAACACTTGCAAAACAAGAGAATTTTCTTAATTTGACACGGCAGTTACAAAAAACCTACACTAATACAATACTTGGTGGTATAACTGACTTACTATCTGTAAGATCAGGATCCATGCAAACCTGTCCACTCCATCTCCTTATAGGTATTGTACTGAGGGTTTTAGGCAGTGAAATACAGCAACAATAATGGGAAAGAAGGAATAAATGTCTTCATTCATAGACAGCATACTTGCTTACACAGAAAGTTCTAAGGACCCTACAAGAAATATTCTGGAATAAGTAAAGTTAGCATGACCACAGGGTATGGAGCAAACATATAATAATTTATTGCATTTCTTTACACTAAGAAAATGAAATTTTAAAATGATATTTATGATAGTATAAAACATGGTATTTCTTTAAACATTATATTTTTAGGAATAGAGTTAATAAAAGATGCTTAAGATTCTGAGCCTAAAAACCATAAAATATTATTGATATAAATTAACAACAATTTAAATAAATAGAAAACTAAACCACATTCATAAATTAGAAGATTCAATATTATTAAGATATTTACTCTCTGCAAATTGATCTATAGATTCATTGTAATATCAATCATAAGTCTCACTAGGTATTTTTGTACAAATTGATAAGCTGATTTGATAATTTCTATAAGAATCCAAAGGACCTAGGATAGCTTTAACAATTTTTTACATTAATTTTTATTTTTTTCAAAGTTGTTTATATATGTCAAATCAGTAAGGTAAGTCACCTGTTTATAAATGGGGAATAATACATATAAGAGGTGTTTCCAAAATTGTGTTTTGTGGAACACCAGTACCTTCAAGATCCCAGTATGTGTTCTACAAATCTAATAAAATTAGTGAAATATTGCAAGCAAAATGTTCATCTTAAAGGTTTTAACATTTTATAGTCTGTGAGCGATTCTTAAGCCAATGTAGCTATTTAGGTTTATTTAACTTATCATTTCCCAAACTTTTTGAACTAGAACCATTCTAAAACATTTCATCCTTTAATTTGGTATCTTCTAACATCTTTACCTGTGTGTAACACAACGTGGGCAACACACACTAGCAGTTTCTCCTCAGCACCCTTTGTAGCAGGGGGATAAAAACACATGTGTTGACATCACAAAAGGAGACAGAAAAACTATTTCACTAGAAAAAATATAATAACTAATAGAAAAATTGTACAGAATATTCTATCTAGAAAGTCTATCCTCTTTCATACATGGCTTTCATTTAAATGTTTATATTAAACATAATTGCCATTTCAATACTTCAGTTAGCTAGAAATTTTTTTAAGTGAAAGAGCTTATACCAATAATTGAAGATAACAGGGTATTTTCAGAGTTTCCACATTATGAATATATCATTATTACATATGCCCTTTATGTTAATTCATTCTATGTTCATATTTAATCATAGATTCTTTGCAGGGCCAGAATATGTCTCCTACATCCTTTGTACTTTTCCCTAAATACAATTAAGTGCTACCTATGTATTCACTAAGAGTTCCATAAATGTTTTTAATCAATATCTCATAGGAAGTATTTAGATTAAATATCTCCAGATTTCTCCATTTTTTAACCAGGACTTAGGCTAATTGTCTATTTGTTCCTGCATATATTTAGCCTAAAGAATATACATATATCTGCATTTAAGTTCAAGTTTTTTAGACTATTCTTACCTAATGGGTTATATTGCTAGAAGTCATATTACTACTTAATAATTATCCTGATTCATTCATTTCATTATGAACAATTTCATATTTTTCTTGTATTACCTGTTTGTGTATCAACAAGACATTTATTCTGATAAATGTATTGAACTAACTGCTATCTCACAAATGGGTTATAATCTTAGCTAGAAGGACATGCTCTATAGACTTACATTTAAAATAGTATATCCTAATCCTGCCACCTTAAATCCATTTAAATATGTTCACTCAAGTGATTGAGATAAATGACTAGAAGACACAATCTACTACACTGGATCAATAAATTAGGCTTTGATTGTAAATAATGGAAAGCATTCGTGAAATAATATTCATATAAGCAAGTGGAGGTGGTCATTGATCAAAATCAGAAATATTATACAGGAAGATGGTGAGATTCCTGACCCACTTATATACTTAAAAGCATTTTAATGTCCCCAAATCATTTTATTTAAAAAGCTGTCAAAATCTATTAGTATAAGAGTACCTAATTTTTTGTTATGTACTTTATCCTATACTAAATAGGAGATTGGCTAAACTAAGACAGCTAGAATAGATACATAAATATTTATAAGAAGGATCCATATTTTACATGTACTAGTTTCAGAGGAGAGATGGTTAGTGAAACATCTATTTGAAAAGAGCAGCTATTAAATCAAATAATCTCGCTACATCTGAATGTATCAACATAGACAAATTTTCAAAGCATAGCGAGTGAAAACAGCAAGAATAGGTTTATTGAACAATGATAGCTTTATGATTTTATTTATGTAAGTTCAAAAAAAATCCCCTTCTCTGGGATGATAAACTTCAGAAGAGAGAGAAGGGGAACACATGATGGGAAATGGGTTTAGCCATATCTACACTGCCTAATTTATTTGCAAGAGAGAAAGGAAGGAAGAAGAGAGACAGAGTTCTAAAGCAAAACTAAGCAAACAGAAAGTGTGCTTAATGTCATTCATAACCAAATAATCCATAATCTCAATGTATGTGTTCTCAAACTTCCTTTAAGTATTTAGAAACAGAGGAGCAAACAAAGAGATGAAATTTTGGAGTTCATTATGATCAATCCCCCCGTGCTTATGCATGGAGGAAAGAAGTGGTTTCAGAGAAGCACATCTATTCACAATGATGCTCTGTTACCTGAGTGCTATAACAATAATTAAAGCTCAAAGGAACATAGTTGGTAGTGTTCCTTGGGAATGGCAATTGAATAGCAAATTTTAGAAATTTAAAATTTTTCCCTTTACTGCATGCTTATATTAAGACCAGTTTCTGTTAATTAAATTGAAGGAGAGACTTCAACAATACATTAAAAGCCTCATACGCAACTAATCTAGTATACTGGTCATTTCCTATGTATGTAAGTGTTGAATCTGTATGTTGTACCCCTGAAATTAATACAAGATTGTATGTCAACTAGACTTCATTTAAAAAAAAAAAAAAAGAACCTGAAAGAATGAATTCATACCAACTCTATTTACAACTTACATTTTCTGTATCCATTCACAAGTTACAGTAACTTCTCCCTTTCTCATCATCTTCAAAAGAAGTATAAACCAAATAAATGCCCACAGGGACAGACTTATTTGGAGGCATCTTTTGGAATATATATTTGGAATATAAGGCATCTGCAGCATACGTTGTCAAGGACCACTCATAATTCCTTGGCAGTCAACATTCACACTGACAACCTCTTGCTCCAAGCCAGAGTGAGTTTCTGAAAATATTTTGGCAACATTTGTGGGAGGCCGTCTTATTATTTACATTTTACATTTGAGATACTGTTGACCCAATCGAGCTAGTAATTTTTTTAAAGATTTTATTTATTTATTTGACACAGAGAGAGAGCACATGCACACAAGCAGGGGGAGCAGCCGGCAGAGGAAGTGGCAAGCAGAGGGAGAGGGAGAGAAGCAGGCTCCCCCTGAGTGGAAAGCCCAGCATGGTGTTGGATCCCAGGACCCTGAGGATCATGACCTGAGCCAAAGGCAGATGTTTATCTGACTGACTGAGCCACTCCGGTACCCCTGGTAATTCTTTTTAAAGACAAATTTAATATTTTCGTTTTAAAGTATATGAGAAGTTTTAAAATATGAAAGTATCTTTTCAAGTAGCCACCCATTTCAAATTTAACTACTATTCACTTTTGTATTATCGTCCCCTCCCCTCTTCCCACTCTCCTTCCAAGAATGCAAACTGCTTTCCTGTATCATTCTCCCCTTATGTCTTATCTGAACAAGTTACAGTGATACATCCCTCAGTATCCCTAGCATCCAGAGGTACTTTACAAGTAAATTGGGCTAATTACTAATTATTAATTACAACTAATGAGGCTGTAACAAAGATTTGTGTGCACCCCTATAAGGGATAAAGACATGTTGTTACAGGTACAATCCCAATCTCCTGCTACTGGTTAAGAATGCAAAAGTGACAGCTAACACTCCAAAAACCATTTTGGATCATGAGTTGATATAAGAATTTTGGGAATGGTTGAGAAGAAAATTAAGTAGGTGGGTGCTTGATGACATCATCACATCACAATACTAGCCCCGATAACTTAACTCTACCATGTAATTGAGAAAGCAACTTCTACTTTCTTCAAACTACAATAATTTGGGGGTAGGGGGCGCTAACAGAACGTGAAGGTCACTTCACATTCAATTCCAGTCTATTTGACTCCCGTTCTCATAAGGAGTCATTTGACTCCTGTACTCATGACGGTCATGCTTATCATTTATCCTACCATTCTCTTTCTTAAACTCTACATACATAGCCAAAATAAATGTTCAGTTTTGTCCTGTGTATTTTTATTAATTAAGGTGAAGGATAAGATCCTTTTTCTGCAACTCACTTCTTTTTTAGTATGTTTTAAAGATGTTTGCACACTGATCTATATAGATATAGTTAATTTTCATGTGCAATATTTTAAAAATATATGTGTATACATATTTTTATTATTTCTCTACCCATGGACATATATATTGTTTCAAATATTTCACTGTCGCTCACCAGTCTGACGTGAACATGGTTGAACCTATTTCTTTCAGAATATGATTAAATATATTCTAGAGTTGTTTCCTAGATATGGAGGCATAGGCCACAAAATTGCACATTTTCAATTCCCATAGATGTTTCAGGTGGTCTCATAATGAAAGATTCTGTTAAAAACATTTTTATACAAAGACAATCTTGATCATCTTTATAGTTTCACTGTTAGGAGGAATTCCTAGATAGGCCTGGCTTTTTATTCATATCTATACATACTTATTACTAAAAACCAACATTGAAAAATTTAAAAATAATGAGTATAATCCTCCAGTTTCCTACCTGGTATTTGAGAAAAATGATGGAGGGAAATAAAAAGGATTAAGAGGACCAACAGCCAAGAGAAATTTAATAGTAACAAAATAAAATAATCAGTATGCTGAAAACAACATTTTCCCTGCTTCCATTACTTATCAATTGATAGGCAGAGAAAGATAAATGGCAATGTGAAAAAGATAAGTTTTTCTTTGAATAATAATTCTTTCCTGTCCCATGGCACCTTCCTATTTGACTTTTGTTCAAAGGTCTAGGAGTTGTATATCTACAGATAAGCTCTAGTTTAAAAATTCAGAAAATAAGGTACTGTGAGACTTGTTCAAAGTCTTTAGGAAGGCCAGTGGCGTCCCCGATTATAAATCTTCTATTGCATCCATTCACCTTAATAAACCCCCTCTGTCTTAGAAATTGTGACCATGTGCCCTTAAACAGTCAGCAATGTCTAAAATGCTTACTTTCTTCAAAGTTACATTTTAAATGTTAATTTATGGGGAGCAGAGCTGTGCGGAATTATCATTTACAATATGTCAATCTCTTACTTTGAAGTCCGGGGAATGATGTTTGTAAACAGTGAAAGCTCAGCTTTATTTTTTTTTTCTTTTGCAATCATTTAGCTTTCAAAATGCATCAAAATATACCTCAAAGATAGAAAAATCAAATTATAAACTTTGACATGTTTTTCAAAGATGAGTGCTTTCTTGTATTTATAAGACATTTTTGCATAGCTTCCCCTAATTTTAATGACATAATTTAAAATTATAATACATATCCCCAATACAGGAGAAGGTTCATTTTAAATATAAAATCAACTTAAAAATACTTTCTCAGCATTTCTCCTGTTAATTAGAGAAATAACAAGCAATTATTTAATTGTATAACTAATTATTTAGATTTCAAAAAATATATATGCATCCCAAAGTGAATGTATTATTTTAGGACTTCCTTTGTAACTTTCAAAATAACTAACCTAATGCCAAAAAGTGATTACCAAAAGCTTAAAAGTCTCACGTAAAAAACTAAGAGTTTCTTTTACAAAAACCTTACTTCCCAGTACCATTACTAAATCTGAAAACAAATGGAATCATTGATAAATTTCAAAAAATACTTCTATAGACTTAACAAGTTCTCCTCAATAGTCAAACAAAAATAGACTGTTAATATTTTACATTATGATTAGTTCAGTGCTGGTCTTATGTAAATGAAAGGTGTCTTACTGGCAGCTGTATGAAAAATGATTATTACTATAGTATCTCATACCTCCTATTAAAGGAAAGTGTGTGGACGAGTTGAGCTCTAAAATAAATTCTAACAATTCAATTTTTACACATCTTATTTGTACTGAGATTACTCAGCATCCTCAAAAATTTAGTCATTCTGAAAACTTTATTAACTGGGACTTAGATTACCACCATGGGAAGTAACAGTCCCTTGGTACAAATAAAACTAGTGGGTTTGTTTTTTTTTCCTGCACTTAGATACAGAATCATACATCAAATACAAAATGTTAATTCAGATAACTTTGACAAATGATAAAATGCTTAAGAGATTATGTACATTAATCCATTTATCTAACTTGTTTGCCATTATGCGTTTCACCCTCATCCATAACACCTTTGACAAGCAACCCTCTTCTGATTTGCTGGAAAGAAATTTGAGAAGCTGAACTAGTTTTATTTTAACAGCACCAGAAATAAATGTAAAGGGTACCATGTCCTTTCCGAGTTTGTGAAACAAGAAGGCCTGGTCTGCTAGACTTGATGACTTGGCATCCTCATATCAGACTTAATAAAGTACATTTGAGTACATCCCCAAACATTTTTCATTTTTCACAGTGCCTTCTAACCTTTCCTCTGATGGGAGTCTGTTTCCATTGAGCTAAGATTTTCTCTTAGAAAATATCTCAAAGTTATTTTGTAAAACACAGTATCTGGTACCTTTTAATAGTTGTTTTCATAACAGCAGATGTACAAACATTCAGTGAAATGTACGCTCAAGGTTAGAGTTTTCTCTTTTTCAAAGAAGAAAAGAAGAAGGTTCAAAAAGAAACCGCAACGTTTTGAAGTTGTTATCTCTATTCACTATTCAGCATCCTGTGATTTTTCCCTAAAGGACTATTCTGAAAATCATTTTTAGATGTAATCAAAATAGCTTCATACAGACCTCTCAAGCCAGTACTTTGACAAGACTAGTCAAGAAATGGATGTGAGAGCATCTACCAATTACCTGCATAGAATAAGACACTCTGTAGAATATAGGGAAATAGAGGTCCTTGCCTTTGTACTGTTATTTCTTTTTACTGAAAATTACCTCTCTAAGCAGGTCTAGACAACTGATAATTATCTGTTCCATATGAATTATTTAAGTCTCCACAACTAAAATATTTTGAAGAGATATAAGTTAGCCATAATTCTTACAACATTAAAAGGACCTTAAATTTTATTGGTGCCCTCTTTACAGCACCTTAAAGGGCATGGTTATTCCTATCAATTTGATAAGTAAATAAAAAGTCAGTTTTCACAGTTTATATGATAGTATTATTATATTATTAAACAACCTTTGTTTTTTAATCACCATTTTTGTGAAGGAGCATTGGCCACAAATATAGACTTCTGTTTATTTAAGACTCTACTGAATATGGTTTTTTTCTCTGCCAGGTCATCAAGATGAAGGAATGGTTACAGCTTTTTCCTCTCAATTACAACCTGATAACTTAAACCATTTCCTTTATTTCATCTTTATGTTATCTGTCTTCTCCTAGAGCATGTAATGAGATTTTTTTTTGTACAAAACAAATTACTGTATTTACAGGGCCTCACACACAATTTAGAATGGCCAGCACAATCCAAGCCATTATCACTGAGATATGTTATACTGGCTTTCCAATTTACCTCCACTTTCCAAGTAGTGTCAAATACCTAGGTGGAAGCAAGCTAAAGTTCTCTCAGATTTTTTATCCCTAATCTGTTTTCCCCACAGAAAGGTAAATACAAGGTAGAAGAAAAGGAAAAAAAAATAGTAGAGCTGGAGAGTAT
This sequence comes from Mustela nigripes, assembly GCF_022355385.1. Classification (NCBI taxonomy): domain Eukaryota; kingdom Metazoa; phylum Chordata; class Mammalia; order Carnivora; family Mustelidae; genus Mustela; species Mustela nigripes. Next base: position 62,577,845 of record NC_081559.1, on the reverse strand, counting down.
AGGAAAGCTCAGGTAGAAATTAGTCTGCATTTTTATAGCTTTATTTATATTTTTGTCTCCATTATTGCCTTTACTCATTTATTTATGCATCCCAGAATTAGAAGAAACAAGATTGATGTAGCATACCCAACTGATTAATGTTGCAAATAGTAGGTAAAGACAGTATCTATAAGCTGGAGATAAACTGGATTTTCATTTTCAAAGAATAATTGTATCGAGTGCCTTCTTTGGAGACCAGCAACAGAATCCAACTCTGGCTAATTTACTAAAAATGAAATACATGGAAAAGGTATAAAATTGTTGACAGGGGAAGGGGAAGCTAAAGGATTCGGATATAGAAATGACAGGAAAAAGAACTATTCAGAGTTGAGGACTAAAGAGCAAGAAGTAAAGACCAGTCTCTTTAGGGCAGAACTTCGGAAACATATATTCCAATTGTTTTCTCATGTTCTATTTTTAATCACTGTTCAATGTTAAAGTTCCTGGATGCGTGTCCCATGGCCAATCTTAAATCACATGTTTAACCCTCAGCCAAGAGGATATGGATTCTCTTTACAGATGGTGCAATGAACACTGCATCTACGGGGGAAGAGAGAATTTCCCAGAACAGATTCAGGATCAGCCACTGGATGATGGGAATGGATGTTCAGCTGGCAGAACAGATCTCTACTATGATAATTATTAACAGATTTATGAGTAAAATTCATACTTTCACACTTATTGTAACAAAATATGGATGTATGTTAGTTTATTATAGAGATGACTCTTACCAGTAAATTAATTTAGTTCAATACAGCACGCGCGCGCACACACACACACACACACAGTTACCCTTTTCATATATAAATTGTTTTGCTCTACCCTATCTTGTATATTTTACAGAGAGGGAAAAAAAAAACAAACAGATTCAAAGAGAGTAAAGGATATTGCCATGGTTAAATGACAATGATAAAAAGGGCCAGAGACCAGAACTCTACCATTTTTTGGTTTTGTTTTATAAATTTTAAGTGCTTAAGTGTTCAAGTGTTCTGTTCTCATTCTGTATTGTAAGAATGAAGAAGGCTCGACTCCAATCAATATTTTTATATGATAATTTCAATATTTTTTCTATAAAGGTGTTTCAAATAAAATTTTGCTTTCCTTGACAATGATGATTTTGCTAAATGCATAATTTAGCAAATGCATAATTTGCTAGCCTACTTATGAATCTTTAGTTAAAGTTGGTCTGTAACACATATAATCCTATTATCCTAACATCCCAAACTTATACCTTCTTTCCTAATAAAAAGTCTTTTTTCTGGGCACCTGGGTGGCTCAGTGGGTTAAGCCTCTGCCTTCAGCTCAGGTCATGATCTCAGGGTCCTGGGATGGAGTCCCGCATCGGGCACTCTGCTTGGCAGGGAGCCTGCTTCCCTTCCTCTCTCTCTGTCTGCCTCTCTGCCTTGTGATCTGTCTGTCAAATAAATAAATAAAATCATTAAAAAAAAGTCTTTCTTCACTCATTTATACTATGACACTTTTTATGATTTCACTTCTTCCTTTCTCCATGTTGTATCCCTGTAATTTTTAATTGAAAGTATTATTATGAACTTTGCTGAAATTAATTCTATTTTTTTATGATTGACAATTTTGCCATTGTCTAAATTTGTCTTCCCCTTAGTTTAGGTATGTGTGCTTGAGACAAAGAGAAAATGTATTCTATTGATAATCCTGATACAAACACAAACAAAAAAAAAGGATTTGCATATTCTCTTCCTGTTGCTTATACTTTTTTTTTCATTTGTTCTTTCTCTCGATCTCAAACGCTCTTCATTTTTTCTTCATTTATTTAAATCTTAATTTGGGCAGGGGATTTTGAGAGTGCTTTCACAGATTTAACCCGACCAGACTTAACCAAAAGTTCAACTGATCAACCTCAAGTCCCAACTTCAACTGAAGCTGGGAACTATGCTCAGAACTGAAAAAGAGACAGGCAGAAACTACCAAGATTCAGGAATTTGGGAGATACTTTCTTCCTTGACCTCTTATTGCTCCATTTGTGGGAGTAACGTTGGCCTTTCTCTGGGAATGGTTTTCGTTTGCTCATACGTTGTATTGTGTTTAAGTAGTTTTTGAACATACAGAAACTTAATATAAAAGGCACCTATACAACCATTCAAAGATAACTGATGTCAAAGTTTACATCTTTGCCTTGTGTCTCTTCTAAAAAATTAGTATGTTATATACACTGCAAATAACTGTCCCACTGCATTCTGATGTAGGAGAGACGTTAGGGTTCAAAGCTGATGGCCAAGAAAGAATTCTTGAGACGTCTTTGACCAAAAAGGTGGTTTTATTAAAGCACAGGGACAGGACCCCTGGGCAGAAAGAGCTGCACTGGGGTCATGAGGAGTGGCCCATTATATACTTTCAAGTTGGGAGAGGGTTAGGGATAGTGTAGGCCTCTCATGTATCTTGGAAACAAGGTTTTCAGAATCCTGAAGGAGCCAGTTACTGTTAGGAAATGTAATTTATCACTGTTTGGTACAAACTCAGTCATGAGACCCTTCAGATATGTGTCAGTGGGTCCTATACTTGGGGGATGATTGCCAATATGTATCTTGGGGGGGTAGAGATGAAGTTTCCAAAGGAATTTTTTATATGTTCAAGTGGATTTACAGGATTCCAGGGGGTCAGACTAAGATTGTCTTCTGCCCTTAGCAAAGCATTAACATTGAGGCACCTGAGTGCCTAGAGGAATGTCACTCTGCCTGTTTCAAAGACTTGTCAGTGGGCTGTAGAGGGTAAGGAAATTTAATCATTATTCTTCTGCCTTCATTTCCCACATCACATTCCTTCATTGTATATGTATATAATACACGCATGTATGCACACATATATTCCTGTATTTATATATTATAGTCTATGTTTATAATGTGGGGCAACCCGATCAGGTAAAGGCCAGTGGCACAGGTGACAAAAGAAGTCACCCAAGACAGAACAAAGAAGATAGAAGTTTATTGAAGACACTGCAAGGGAGCAGTGGGCAGGAGAGCAAAGGAGACAGTGTCTGCCAGGAGGTAGTGGGGGACAGGGGCAGCAGTTATGGGGGAAATAAGGTATGGGAATGGATGGAATTTTACTTTTTTGAAAAGACAGTAGGTACGCATGTTGTTAAGGAATGAAATCAGAATACAAGTTTCTTTTCTATAATGTAATCATCATGGAGGTAATATTATATCCACACATTACTATAGCCCTTTATATCTGGCACAGTTGACTTAAACATTTTAATCAATGAAATAAACAATGATTGTACGCTGCTTAGTGAAAATGGTCCATTTTTATTTTTTCTTCAGAGTTAAGCTTTTGCTATCTGGGGACTTGCATTCTTACTTTAAATCTAATAAGTAGAGACGCATTTTTTCTGTATATTGCAACTAAATTCTTTTCAGTCTTTATGAGGTCTATGAATTATTACAGCATATTCAATTCCTAAATACACTAGATCTCCTTTAATGTGTATCAACTTCTTATAACATAATATTCATTTTGTTTGCCTAGTCAACTGAGTCTTCTACCCTCTGATTAGAATTGTCACTCATTTTACAAGTCTGATTAAACATAAATTCACTATAAAAACGAACCTAAAATGCACTGAAATCACAAATGCAGATCAATTTCTCTGTCTAAAATTGAAAAAGAGGAAACATTTTTCTTGGTCTTCCTGCCTTTGTAACATTGAGAGTATTTTCTTTTCATTTTTAATTTTGCATAAGAATTGCACTATTAACCACAGAGTGGTTAACCACCCCACTCCCATTTTTGTTATTTACACTTCTATGTCCTTTCTTAGTTATTAAGTTGTATTTCCATTTCGGAGTCATGGCAGTGTGGGCCTAGAACCATTGACATCTTGCTATTTTAATTTCTTTCCCATGTTCTTTATGTTAAGAACTAAAGCAAATATTTGAAAAAGTGGATGGGATGACAGAATGAGAGGGAACAACAGGAGGTAGGAGTTAGAGGTAGTGAATTTTGACATAATATGCAGATCCTGTGGCCTGAGATTTAAAAGAGATCTTACCACTAAGTTATCTTACAACTAATGTTCTTCAAATTTATTTTTAAAAAAATATCTTAACTGATTGATTTCTTGCCCCCTCAACCCACTCCCTCTTCCCCAACATTTCTGTAGAATTCTTTTTTTTTTTTAAGATTTTATTTATTTATTTGTCAGAGAGAGAGGAGCGAGAGTGAGCACAGGCAGAGTGACAGACGGAGGCAGAGGAAGAAGCAGGCTCCCCGCCAAGCAAGGAGCCTGATGTGGGACTCGATCCCAGGACGCTGGGATAATGACCTGAGCTGAAGGCAGCTGCTTAACCAACTGAGCCACCCAGGCGTCCCTCTGTAGAATTCTTTTTTTTTTTCTGTATAACAAGGGACAGAGACCACCTCCAAATTCCCATGCATTCAGGATTCTAGGATTCTCAGGTCCCAGAAAGCAGCTTGGAGCCTAAACCAGGTTGTGACCTCCCAGGAGGCTGTCCAGAGAGAGGTAGAGACAAAAGCTTTGGTGCTGTGGGGTTGAACTGTCTGTAAGAATCATGTGGAACAGCGTTCCTCTCTAGTGAGACCTAGAAAATTCCCAGGGACCCAGATCAGTCCTAGTGCCACTTAAAAGAGTTCATAGAAGAGCACTCTTGTCCAGAGCCAAGCATAGCTATCAACCAGTGAATGGGCCCAAGTATTCAAAACTAAAATGCAGAAGTGGATTTTCCCTTCCATTTTCAGCAAAGTAACCCTAACTTTCCTAACTTTCTTCATGATCCCTTCTTCCCTGTTACTTCTGAGTAACAATACAAGACAAGCCCGTGAAATTAGAAATGAGACCAGGACATGGAGAAGCAATAATGCCTAAAAAGAGGAAAATAATCAAGAAGGGAATTGCGATTAGTGATTGAACATAAATACTTGAACTTGGTGAAATTACATGAAAGCATGTTTCAAGTGTTCTGCTACTCTACAGGAATAGGAACACACGGAGGAAATTAAGATTAAACTGTACTGGAAAATTAGATTATTTATTTCCTATCTCTTTTTTTTTATGCTTAAGTAATTGATGAAGCATTTATTAAACACCCACTATGTTTAAGGTCCTACTCTAGTTCCTCAAAGACAGGACAAAATAGACAAAGATGCACAAAGCAATGAGAACTTAAAAGACAATCCCTGCATATAAAGGCCAAGTTCTATCCCTGCTCTGCCCCTTATTAGCCATGTAGCTCCAGATAGGATCCTTGACGCTCTTGCATCTCATTTTCCTGCATTCTAATTTAAAGAAGAACAGGATTTGGATGGCCCCTAATTGGACTGTTGTGAGACTCCACTGAGAGGCAGTCAACTACAAAGCAGTATAAACATGTAAGGGATCAGTATTCTCACCATTCTTGAGAAACTTGTAGCACAACTGCGGTATCTTAGCACAAGAAGGAATCTTGGAAAAATTCTAATCCAATTCCATTTAAGGAAGAAGAAAAAAAATCAGGGGTGAATCACAGATTACAGAGATTATATCAATTACTATATCAGGCAAAACTATATTATTTTTTCATGTTCATCTATTGTAGTTATAAATTGTGTCAGCTTCTAAGGAATTGTTTTTCTTTTAGGAAGAAAAAAAGATAATTGAATAATTTACCCCTAGGATATTTCAGAATTTTTAACCTCTCAAATTAGCATATTCCCAAAATAAATTTGCATTCAATTGCACTATTCTAATACAATATGCATAGCTATTATCTCTCCATATTAAAGTTAAATATACAAAGGTACAAATATACATACCTTTTGTTATTCTCTTTTAAGCCACCATATGCATATCCTAACTGCTACTCTTTTTTTTTTTAAATATTCCCCACAATTTTTTAAAAGACTTTATTTATTTATTTGACAGAGAGAGAGATCACAAGTAGGCAGAGCAGCAGGCAGAGAGAGAAGTGGAAGCAGGCTCCCAGTTGAGCAGAGAGCCCGATGCAGGACTTGATCCCAGGACCCTGAGATCATGACCCGAGTTGAAGACAGAGGCTTAATGTACTGAGCCACCCAGGTGCCCTACCTAACTGCTACTCTTTTTTTTTTTTTTAAAGATTTTATTTATTTATTTGACAGGCAGAGATCACAAGGAGGCAGAGAGGCAGGCAGAGAGAGAGAGAGAGGGAAGCAGGCTCCCTGCTGAGCAGAGAGCCCGATGCGGGACTCGATCCCAGGATCCTGAGATCATGACCTAAGCCGAAGGCAGCGGCTTAACCCACTGAGCCACCCGGCGCCCCCCTAACTGCTACTCTTAACTGGACCTATCAACAATCTATAATGGATTATGTAGCCCCCTGCAATGACCCTACAAGGCAGATCCCCAGGGGTACAGGTCTGTGAATCACCAGGTTTACACACTTCACAGCACTCACCAAAGCACATACCCTCCCCAATGTCCATAATCCCACCCCCTTCTCCCAAACCTCCTTTTGTTGTTAATAATACTGTTATAATTTTCAAAAGATAACTGAGGCTTAATGATATTTATTATCTTATTTCACTTTAAAAATTTCATCAATGAAAAGGCCAGGTTTAGAACTCAGCTCAAGTCTCTCCTTTTAACTCAGACATAATCCTACCTCTCTCTTCAATTCCCCAGCAGCTTTGATCTACTCTGCTTTCAAATATATAAAAGCATTCCACTTTCTTTGACAAACTGGGAGAGATACAAAAGTAACATCAAATATAAATATATATTCAAGGAATGAAACAGAAACCCAATAAGTCAGTGCGAAAGTTACCAAATTCTGAATGCTGCCGGTTCATCCAGAAAGTCAGAATGCAGATGGCCTATTTATTGCAACGAGAGAAAACTACTGAAGTACTCACGTAAGAGTTATTAACATTGTGTTTGTCTCACTTATTGATACGAATCATAAAATGCTAGTATCCAAAACACAGAAAACTTAAAGAACAAGCAATCCATATACTATTATCCCATTTTAGTTGTACAGATTGTATATTACCAGAACCTTGCTCCATTTAACTGTAATTTATATTTAAAATAAGGTTGTTAGGATTCAGTTCCTGTCAGTTACTGCACCATTTCCTTTATTTTTTCCCCTCAGAGACTGAAAGCATTATACAAAATAAAGTTATCTTCAGATTGTGCTAGAATATATATAAGATTGCAGGTGGCAATCCAATATATTATTCATCAAGTTCTTAAATAATTACACTTTTTCATTGATCTTTACCCAATTCTCTTCAATATCTCTTTGAATTAAGGAGTATGGCTTGAAAATGTTTTCTGGAGAGCCAAGATCAACAATTTCTAGTTACAAAATAGATGTACATACACTGTTCTCTGGGAATAGGTTTTGTAATGCATTCATTTTTATGAATAATTTAAAACTTTCACTCTTTTTGTTTCTCTTTGCAGTGTTTTTTTTTTTTTCTTTTGCATAGACACAAAGATGACCTTGATTTGCTTTCCATAAATCCTCAGCACATTTCAGGGATTGTCTTTGAAACATATGTCTCACCTAGCTTCTTCTCTACATAGTATTTTTACAAATTGAACAATGTGCCACCTTGAAAACCCTGAACAAAGCACCTTGTATGATTTACTACTGCTTATTCTTAGAGCTCACTACAACTGGCCAAAATCAAAAACTACTCTGTTTAATTCTAACTCAGATAATGAACAGATGACATCTAATAATTCATGTAATCCTTCTATAGCACCTATTAGAGTTTACTGCAGTAAGATACTTCTAGAATTATATTCTTTTCCTAGGTCTATTTTTTCTTGAATTTTGGTTCTTCCTGTAAGCCCAACAAAATGCAACTATCTCATAAAAAGAAATTAAACATAAACATGTTGCTTTTCTTTCGATATTATTTCGACCCTGAATCATTTTCTCTAAGCTTATCTATTTCCTCTCTGTTATAATAATTATCAGTATGCAAATTGCATTTTGAGTCATGTCTTTCATAATCCAAACTTCACAACTTTGCCCTGTGTGACTATTGTCAAATGTTTCTATAAGCTGGAACTTCCTTGTGAAATGTTAAAAACGGTTTCTTTCTTTCGTACTAAATATGATTCAGAGAATTGTATGGATGTTAAGTCTTCATTTAGGGGTAGGCAATAATGAGTTTTAGTGTTGCTTTTATCCATAAATTGTAGCAATTTATTACTTTGCTTTTTTTCCTCATAGTTAACTTATCTTATACTCTGGTTTCTTATAGCATTGTTTTACAATGGCATTTCAATAGGATAAATACATCTGATTATGATAGCAAATAATATCTATTACTTTCTTGTAATTCCTTCATAACAACAGAATGAAAGACATTATTGGAATGTGAGAAGACATCACACCTGTTCTATGGTGAGGTTCAACATGGTAACTTAGGTAGCAAGATAAATCAGTAAGAAAAATTGATGTGAGGATTAGGTTTCAGATAAAGTATGCTGCAGATGAAGAATGTCAGTATCCTTTAAACTGAGTTAAATAATCTGAAACTAAGTTACAAACTGATCTGCTTTTAAATACAGCTTACTACAATATTTTATACATAGGCAATAATCCCTATTCCTTTGTTTAGTAGACTTTGTAATCGCTAGAAAAGTTTGCTTAGAAACCAGTTCTCTAATTCCACAATAAAAGAGGCTGTATATTAAAATTTACTTATAATTTCTGAGTGTTCAATTATTAATACTAATCTGCTGACACTATTTGCACCATAGTCAACACTAAAGGATTTTAATACTACAAACTCCTGAGCTCATAGTAAGACTTTCTACAAAGTATTTTCCTTCATGTTTCAAATCTTATTAAAACCCAGTTTAGAAAGAGTTGAAATCAACTGAATTGTTCTTTTTATTTCTTTCAAATAGAATTATGTAATTTTCCCCTCAAAATGTAACTTCTCAGACATTTTACCTATTGGTTGTTTCTGTAAAATAAATTTTTTAAAAAGCTTTCCACTCCTCTTACTGTACTCACTGTGGGTCATAAATAACAATTTACCATTAATAACTCCAGTATCTCTCTACATATACTTCTTCATGACTCTCAAAGCAAAAGAATCAATGCAAACATAATGGCAAAAATTGAAAACTAGTTAAGATAGTTCACTGCAAAATGAGATAAATGAAGGGATAATGACAATCAAATAAGCCAAGAAATTAAGCTTGTATTTTTAAATGAATATTTAATTTTATTATTGTTTTAGATTTACATAAAAGTTACAAAGATAACACAGAGTTCTCTTATCCACTTTCCCATATTGTTAATATTTTATACTACATAGCACACTTGCCAGAACCAGGAAGCCAGCCTTAACACATTCCTTTTAACTAAGCACTATTTGTAATTTAGATTTCACTATATTTTTTACTGATGTCTCCCCTCCCCCCACACCTAATAGAATCCTATTTAATATCAAGGATCCCATCCAGAATGTTACATTCTACTTAGTCATCATATCACTTCATCCCCATCTGATTGGAGATAGTTTCCCAGCCACCATATATCACCAATAATTTGATATTATTATCAAATTAATAATTTGATATTAATCAAATCTTTAATAAGATTTGAAACATGAAGGAAAATACTTTGTAGAAAGTCTTACTATGAGCTCAGGAGTTTGTAGTATTAAAATCCTTTAGTGTTGACTATGGTGCAGATTAGTATTAATAATTGAACACTCAGAAATTATAAGTAAATTTTAATATACAGCCTCTTTTATTGTGGAATTAGAGAACTGGTTTCTAAGCAAACTTTTCTAGCGATTACAAAGTCTACTAAACAAAGGAATAGGGATTATTGCCTATATATCTGTTTTGTTTTTAATAGGACACTGACAATTTCAAGGCATACTCGTCAATTATTTCGTAGAATGCTCTCAGTTTGAGTTTATGTGATGTCTTCCTCATGATTAGAATGGCATTAGGGATTTGGAGAAGGAATGCCTCACAGGGGTGAAATGCTCTTCTCATCCTATCCTATCACCATTGCATGTTATCAACATAAGGTATCACTGGTAATGTTAACCTTGGTCACTTAGCGCACATAGTGTTTACCCGGCTTTTCCACTATAAAGATCATCTTTATTTCCATACTCTATTTCTCGGAAACAAGCTACCAGATGTAGCCCACACTCAAGTAGGCAGGGGGTTAAGTTCTAAATATTGGTTGGGGCCGTATCTCAAAAATTACTTGGGATTCTTCCACAAAGACTTATCTTTTCTCCCTCATTTAACCATAAATCCTGTTTTTCATGGAGCAAAATGCTAACCTGGCAAAATAAGGAGAAAGAGAAGAACATTTCAGATAACCTTCCTTTGATTAAGGAAGAGACCTTAGAAAGTATGTTTTTTCCTTTAAAATTCTCAACAGGTACAAAAACGACCTGAAAACTAGATTCTAACACTTTGTAATAATGGCATAGGAGAAGAAGAAAAAAAGAGGACAGGACATTAAGATCACCATCATAGTTCTTAAACATCCATGTGTATACCAACTCTGGCCTTTAAGTATTTTTATAGAAGGATAAAAGAACTTCATGTCAAAATACTTCAAAAATATTATATTTTCAGGTCAATTTCTCTATGAAAAATGTGAGCATTCAGTCATCCATCAGCTTCCAGTAACATCTGGTATGCGCCCTAATGCACACTGTTGAGTACTCCATCTTCCCTCTACGAACCTTTGCCGAGACAGACTGCTTAACTATCCTTATCTATTCCAAACTCCACATCCTTTGGAGGATTTATTGTGTTCACCGTCCTATCCCAAACTCCAAAATGTCATCTAACATTATCTCAGAATCGAGGGGAACACATATAAGACAGAGGATATCAAATACTTCATTTACTTCTAGATCAGTTATAGAACCAAATAGGACAAAGCTTTTTGTGTCTTTGGCACCTACTTTTTTCAAGGAAAAACAGTTGGAGAGAATTAGTAGCAGGAAACAAAGCATCGATTATGCATGCTGGACTCTCATTTTACAGAGTGGGAGCTGAGTTTGAGACAAGGGACTGTGACTAGCAAAGATGCAGTAGAACCAAGATTAGAAAACAACAATGCACAATTCTTAAACAGAATAAAAGTATTTAAAAAATACTTTTATTATATCAAACAATTAGAGCACTACAATAGGCAATGTTTTATCAGCCACTATGAGAATTTCTCCAATTAGTGATGCAGAAGAAAATAACTTATGTACTTTGGTGATGTTTGCAAATATTTTCAATTGTCTTTTAGTTCAAAAGAACTGGGGATTAAATTAAATGGTGCCTAGCAGCCTGAAAGGATTTAACACTCTCTACAAAGTGAGAAAATCACAGATTCAAAATACCTGCCTGAAGAGGAACAAATTCAGTATAATAATGATTATTATACTCAGCCCTTTGCTTCAAATCAGGCTCAGCTGCTTTGGCTTTATTTTTTGCACTACATTTTTATTGTGTAATAAAATAAATTTTCATTTGCATATTTCCCCAAACTTTTTCACTGCAGTGAAGGTTCCTTTCTCTTTCTCCTATCAAGTAATCATGTTCAGTCAACAGCAAAAGACATCAGAAAACTCAACTTCTCAACCTCAAAGACCTTCAGCAAGAATTAAAGGTTATACATTAATTCCAGGAGAGGCAAATTGATTTTAAGGTCCTTATTAACCAGGTGAAACAGGAAATACATTATTCTTGGTGACAAATGCATAATGCTTTAGGATCTCATCCTACAGTATGCTTTGGGCATTCTTCCACAGAATTACACAAACTGAAAATTTTACTCCTATTTATTCATCAGTCACAAAAAACCATTACTCAACCAAATGAGAATTTAAACATATAATTTAGGTTTAACCTTTAAGGTCCTTCTGCCTTCTTTCTTTCCAGTCATGTTTTTAAGCTACAGGGTTTTTATAGGCATTTATAACTTGCCCTAAGAAGGTCTTCCTATCTTTATGGGCGTGGTACGGATTTTAATGTCAGGAGGAATCCTGAGCAAGATCTGATACATGCAGAAAACAAAAAAAGTCCATCCAGGTGCAATTGAGTGAGCCAAGGGACCAGCCATACCATGCCGCCATTCACAGTGTGGAGGCCGGGGTCTGTGTCTCTGAACACATTCTATGGAAGATAAGAGGGATAAGGACAGTATGCCAATCCTGTAAAATTAGGAGGAAATCCCATGCCCTTGTTCAACTGTCTACACTTGAGCAGGGCTGGGGAAAGAAAAAAAAAGATTGAGGAAGAGTTGAGAAATGGGTTCTAGTCAGAAAATGCCCAGAAAGGCAATTAGGCAAAAAGTATTCCATTCTTGGCTTGGCTGACCTAATAAAAAAATAGTGGGATAGTCAAAAAAAGGTAGCATGTGTAGCATTGAACAGGGACGGGCGTTAACAGGCGAGTTAACAGGCACTTAACCATCAGTGACCAGTCATCAGTCTCAACAGGCTTGTAGGCTGCATCTACTATTTCTTTAGTTCTTTGCCTAAGAGAAACCCCACATTACACTGAAGGGTGAAGTTGGTGAGTAATCATTCATTCAGCAATCATTCATTCAGCAAAGCATTTTCTAGTCTCCTTGCATTTGAGGCAGGCAGAAATGAGGATATAATCATAACAGTATCCACCATGCACTCTGGTCAGTGGCTCACTGATTCATCTTGGCACCACCCAATGAACTGAAACAAAAAGCCTAATGAATCACCTGACTGCATTTTAAACACACTGTGCTATCCTACATGGAAAGTGTTCAGGTTAAACTGCTCTCCCAATGTTATCTTCAAGGAATGCATAAATCTATTTTCCTCCTATGCTTGAAATTGATTAATGTTGAAATACAGCCATTCATCTTTAAGACTGAGCATACTTAGAAACTGAAAGCTTTTTAAGTTAAGATTCAAAACTTAATGGGGGGCGTTTTCTGCTCTAACGGTGTATCCAATTTTCCTGGCTATAGCTTTATCATCATCAAAACTGCCTATACTCAAGTGAATATTTTACAAAGAAAGTTAGCCATTCGCATAGTTTCTGCCTTCAAGAGATGGTGAAATAGAAACAATAGAAAATGTGCACGTGAACAAATTACTATGGCAATTCATTTTAGATTTATTTATGTATTTGTTTATTCACTTATTTATTTATCTGACAGAGAGAGATCACAAGTAAGTGGAGAGGCAGGTAGAGAGGGGGAAGCAGGCTCCCTGCTGAGCAGAGAGCTGGAGTTGGGGCTCGATCCCAGGACCCTGAGATCATGACCTGTGCCAAAGGCAGAGGCTTAACCCACTGAGCCACGAGGCGCCCCTACTATGGCAATTCAAACAACACACTATGTGCCAGTTATTTCAAAGTGACTCTTAAGAATATACATTTGTATCATTCACAGACTTCTCCAAAGCTTAGCACATTTTCTGGCATTCTAGTTATCAGCACATCTCTCTACTCCAGAGTTTCCTTCTTTAACCTCTTATATTCATATTAACTGTGCCTAATTGACTGCACTGCCTAGAAATTGTTTCGACCAATCTTAACTTCTACTCTATTGTCATAGCCCATGCCTTTATTTCTGTCCTGGTGTTCTTTAATATCTTTCTACTTTCCCTAGCTCCCTACACTCAATCTATGTACAGTACAACCGGAGTAACATTTCTAAAATAAGTAATAATTATTTGACTTCTCAGCTTAAAATCCTCCAATGGTACACCACCACCTCGAGAGCGAAGCCTAAACAGCTTTCATGGAAAATCATCCTTGCTCCTTCCTAGCTTCCCTCTCCTATCATCCTATCACCACCTTTCCACCAGCACCAAGATTCCCAGGCATACCAAACTGTCTGCAGTGCCTTAAATGTCCACACAGTTTTCTTCCTATCTTTACCTATACTTTCTCTGTTGCCTAAATTATCTCTCATTTCTTACTTCTCCAATAAATGCACTCCTAACAAAACATACCTTCATGTTCATGAAAAACCTTTACTCTTTGTTCAGTACTGAATTCAAATGTGTCCTTTTCCAGAAGCATTCCATGATAACTGCAGGGGACCTTTTATATGTTCCCTTAAATCACTGTTGCTACCTGTTCTTCATCACATACTACATTATGGTAACCAGACAGTCTCACGGCTGTCTCTGTCCCCTGCTTTGTTCCACTTATCTTTGTATCAACAGCACATCATTGGTACCTAACTCATCCCTAATAAATGAATATATGAGTGAATAAGTGGAGGGAGGGATCTTGCTGGGCTATGTAATAGGAAATACTTATTGGTTAAATATTCTAGGATTTTTGTTAGAATACAATGTAACACTAAAATTATTACTTATTGGGGCACCTGGGTGGCTCAGTGGTTAAGCCTCTGCCTTCCACTCGGGTCATGGTCTCAGGGTCCTGGGAGTGAGCCTCGCATCGGGCGGCCTCTCTGCTCAGCAGGGAGTCTGATTCCCCCCACCCCCCACCTCCTGCCTCTCTGCCTACTTGTGATCTCTCTCTCTGTCAAATAAATAAATAAAATCTTTAAAAAATAAATAAATAAAAATAAATAAAAAATAAAATATTATTTATATTATTTATGAAATCTATTAGCATGGAATTATTAAATATCTGTTAATTAGATAAACACTGGTAAATAGTCCAAGAACTCTCCATCACACTGCCATAGCATCTGGCTCTAAATGCTTACTCTATTTAAATATCTGTTTGATTCCAATTTTAGACTTATTAAAGACAAGATAATACTTTCCTATAAAAAAAAAAGTGCTTCTCATGTAAAAATGTGTCCTTTTTTATTTTGTAGTGAAATATAATCCCACTTCATAAACCCCCCCTAATCTTGTCCATCTGGACATCTTCTTTTAGGAAAAATTCCTCTCTTTATTGAGAAAACTAGAGCTCTGTATTTGCACAGCTTCCCAACCTATAATTAAGGATGGAAAGCTGCAAAGGCATACTTGATCAGAGAGGGACCAGAGGATAGGAGGTGTCTGAAGGTAGATCAGGCTGCATGTGAGGGAAGAGAGGTGGTGGAAAAATTAAGTAAGAACCAAAAGTAAAGGGCACCCCCTTAGCACAATTCTGGGGCACCACTTAATTACTGTGCGTGATCTGCATACAGGTGACTAGGAGCTGGTTTGTTTATGCTTTCCTTCCATGGATCTCCACATTCTAAATATCCTCAAAAATTCTTTACTTACAGGTATCAAGGACAAAAAAAAAAAAAAAAAAAAAAAAATCCTAGATTTCTAAAATTTACCAGGTAGTAATTTTTAAAATGTGGTAGATAGCACTTTTAATTTTTCTAAGTAAAAACATTAAGAAGAAAATAACTTCCATCTATTATCAGCAACAATTCCTAAAATGCTTTAACACATAAAAGGATTTAATGCAAAATGTCTTAGGGAGGATGACTAGAATGAAATTAATTTTATGAACAATGAAGTATATTTCTCATAGATGAGTGAGGACTTCATCCTAAAGACTGATGTATGCCTTTAATGATGAAAACAGGCAGAGTCCACCTCTAAAGAAAGACAAGTTAAAGATTAATCAATTACTCAAGATGACAGAGGGAAATATAAGGGGATCCAAATATAGAAGTCATGTTCTTCGGTTTACTAATGATGATGTTTTGTTAAGTGTCAAGAAGATCTCTTCTGATAAATGGGGTCCAAAAGAAGACGTATAATAAACAGAGTAATACCATAAGGTTAATATTTATAAATACCCATTTTGCTTTTAAGAACTCTATAATCAACACTCCCACTTTGCTTTACCAGCTACACTTTCTCAGTCTATCATTGCTTACTTTCCTTTGAGGACGTTTATTTCAAATCCTATCTTTCAATGAAGCTTGTGTGAACTCTACCTCCCCAGGTAACACTTACCCTCACCTTCCATTTCTTTTCTTTTCTTTTTTTTAAGATTTTATTTATTTATTTGACAGACAGAGATCAAAAATAGGCAGAGAGGCAGGCAGAGAGAGGGGAAGGAAAGCAGGCTCCCTGCTGAGAAGAGAGCCCGATGTGGGGCTCCATCCCAGGACCCTAGAATCATGATCTGAGCAGAAAGCAGAGGCTTTAACCCACTGAGCCACCCAGGCACCCCAAAGAGACTTTATTTATCTATTTGACAGAGAGCAAGCACAAGCAGGGGGAGTAGCAGGCAGGAGAGGGATTAGCAGGCTCTCCGCAGAGCAAGGAGCCTGATGTGGGACTGGATCCTAGAACACTGAGATCATGACCTGAGCCAAAGGTAGCCACTCAACGGAGTGAGCCACCCAGCACTCCTCACCTTCATTTTCTTAAAGATGAAATCAAAACTCCCTCTTCCCCTTTCAGGTAGACACCCAAACAAACCACCAGCATTATGATAATTTAAGACTCAACTAACACAGTAATTTAGAAATAACAACTTCTCTGAACTCTGCAATTCAATCTGATTTGCAATCCAAATTGTTTATAATGTCAAAGATAGAGTCTTCTTAATGCTATGTATACGACACCCTTAGAATAATGCCTCTACTGTCAACATATATACTTTTTAAAAGATGTCAACTACTAGTATCATGCTAAATAGAACGTAAGTTTTTTTTGTAGTAGAGTTTTTTTTTAAAGATTTTATTTATTTATTTGACAGAGACACACAGGGAGAGAGGGAACACGAGCAGAGGGGAGTGGGAGAGGGAGAAGCAGCCTTCTCACGGAGCAGGGAGCCCCATGTGGGGCTTGATAAGGGGCTCGATCCCAGGATCCTGGGATCATGACCTGAGCCCATGGAAAATGCTTAATGACTGAGCCACCCAGGCGCCCCAAAACATGAATTGTTAAATCTGCAGTTTAATTGCTTACTTACCATTTTGTTATAGAACTTTATGTGGACTAAGCACTAACATGTTTATCACAGGTTTACTATTTTTTATTCTAAGATAAGCATTACCACAACTTAAAGAGAACGGAGAGCTACTAAGATCATATGCCTGAGGCACTCATTCAGTATAATTCTGTACTCTCAAAAGGATTCTCTGAACCTTAGCTTTACTCTGCTCCTGAATTTGCCCACTTCTATCATCTCACATGCATATATCTTAATTAATCCATCTAGATCTAAAAGTAAAATTAAAAAAATGGATAATAAATGTTAGCTTTGAAATAAAAAAGAATAGCTTCAAAACCTGGAATCAGTCTAACTTGGGTGAGCATCGGTCTTCTCAAACTTAATTGGGAGTATCTTCTGTGTCTCTCTATAGGATTGCTTTGCAGCTTGAAAGGGATGATACATATGCTAGCATTATAGAATGTTTCTTTCCATCCTTCTTCCAGTTTTGGGAATTTCAGAACCTTTTGATGGAGAGATCTGATTCACTGGAAAGCAAAAGCCTGAGGACTAGACATCATTTATAACATCATTCTTTGGCTGAATATTATGCAGTATGAAATACAGTAGTAAGAAAAACAACTGGGTCACTGAAAAAAAAAAAAAACAAAACACCCAGGTTCATTCTAAGTTCTGTACAGTATTTCTGAGAAATGGTAGCAAAAATTCTGAGTAATCCCAAGGAGAGCAGGTTTCTTGGTAAAGCAGCGACATACAGGGTGACATGAGTTTACCAAACATAGTGTTCTTGTCTTAGGTCAGGATACCTTAGCTTCAAAGGCTAACAACCCTGATTTTATCTATCCGTAACCTGAATCCATCTCTAGGAATAGACTCCCATAAACCCAAGAGATTTGAGATTAAAACCAGAATGCCAAATCATTTTAGAGGAGAATTACCTTTGTTGAGATAAAAGATCCTGGGCTTCTCTCTTTCCCATGTACTTACCACCCCTATAGGCAATTCTAGAGAATGTCAAGTTAGAACTTGGATATGTTTGTTAATTTAACATGAAAACTCTAATCTATAACTGCCAAAAGGCACTGGACAAGCGGAATTCTGCAAGTCAATATGTTATCTCTTGGTGAGCCAGCTTCAGGGAAAGCTACATTATGAATGGTAGATTGCCTGGTGAGTAGGTGATCAGAATAGTTAAGTGTGTGACCCAATGCCATTAAACCTTTGAACCATAAAGAGAAAGTTTATACTTTTTCACTCCTTCTAGAGTCATAACTGCCACCTGGACCAAATAGATGGCATGTTCTTAAGTAATGTACTCTTGCTCTATGGGCAGTTTTAGCTAGTGTTTGCCTCTTCCTTTGACTCCATGACTGATGAATCTCTCTGCTGTCTATTACAGCCTTTTAGGAAGGTACATTAACACCTTCCATCGAGTACAGGCAGATCTTACAGCCTGAGACCTGTTGCCTCCATCCTGCGACAGCACTACTCTGTTTTTAAACACGGTTTTTAAAGTTTAACAAGACAATTGTTTTCTCACTTTGAATTCTTGGGAAACACATGGAGCCCTCATCTTCTGAAAAGAACAGGTCCAGAATGTATGATATGATGAAAATGAGGAGTCAGGAAAATACCTTTATATTTAGATAGGATCCTGCACAGAAAAGAGAGGTAGGGGAAAGAGAAGAACAACAGGAAGTTTTCTAACCATGGAAGCTGTCAGATTTGGGTTTGCAGTGTTCTACAGTACAGATTTACAGAAAACAATTTCTAGCTCATAACAGCAAACTTCTAATTAGCTTGGATCTCAGTCTTTCCACTCTGAGGTTACACAGGCAGGGAGAGGAAATACTCAAATTTTATTTTGATTAAATATGTCATCCTTCCTGGTCAGTTTATAGATTAAAATCTCCTCAGGACAACTCAACAGGGCAAATTTGAGAAGCAGCGGACATAGTACTTCTCCTTCCTTCCTTCTGTCCCTTTTCATAGAAAAATTGAATGTGTATAGGAACTATCACACACTGCAGGAAATCTCCCAATTATAGAATTCAATAAAAGGATTGTCCTGTAGGGCCTCCTGAACATAGTAAGTCATCTTGATGACTTGTTTGAATTCTCTTTCATTTGTAACTCTTACGGCTCTTTTGATCACCACTGTCTACTCTGCAGTGGTTCAATACTTGTAAGATGCCAGAGGAATAGAAATCTCTAAGTCCTGTAGTGTATTTGCTTAAAAGAAATGTGTTCTCAGATTGCCAAGAAAAATGATCACACCTCTCTATTAATAGTAATAAATTCCATCAAAAAATGCTTCTGTGATGCAATATGATGCTTTCTGTGAATATATAAGAAGACTATCACTATTTCTCAACCTGACCAACTTTCTGAGCCACTGGAACAATGACATCACGTTGGATATTTGGTAGCTTTATTTCTATGTCTCCATTCACTCTCTGACCTTTCCCATCATCATTCTGAAAGTGAAGAAAGTCTATAGTACTCAGCGAAAGAGACATATATTTATTTTCTCAGAGGCACGGCTTACCATTTTTGTTACTTTACAAACCATTCTGTTTGTCTGCGATGTGAACTCCTTCTATGGTTATTGTCAGATAGAATAAATTGGTAAGTAGAATAAAAGAACCAAAAGTAACTGCTTGCTTTTACTATCTTTATCCTATCCATGTAGAAGAGGATCTGAAATATAAAAATGGAAAAAAAGAACCTAAAGAAGATGAGAAGGGAACCCCTAGGACTTAGATGAAGAAATACATGTCTGGACGTCATCAAACCAACAGAATAGGACATACAGGACAATGGCTTCCCCGTCTGCACTTAGCCTGTGGATAAAGGTCATATACGTGATCACCTCCAGGCTGCTGAATAAGCTTGGAGTTAGACTCCATGCTCTCACCTCGTTGTAATTCCAGCCCTTTCTCTCTCATTCTGAAAAGCAAACGCGAGTGAGTGAACATGACATTATTATAGGGATAACCTTGAATCCACTATAATTTATAAGACAGCTAATCTTTCAAACACTTGAACACCTGACACTACAGCTGATCCCCATGTGCTCCTATACCAGAGTTAAACCTTAGGAGTTAAACCTGTAACAGCAATTATTATTCACAACACGTGGGATAGAGATTGCATGACATAAAAGGCCTGACTTGTCACTTAAGAAACCTTTAGAGTCTGCAGTGAGTTCTGCTTTTGCTTTTCTTAGGTGGGTAACAAGAAGGACAGTTATACAGGAACAGGGAAGGAGAAGCTGAGAAAAGGAACGATCGATCTGTCTATGATACAGAATGATGGATTTATGCATTTGGGAGAGAGGAGGCAGGGGAGAAAAAAATTATTCAGTAATCAAGCATTTCCTTTTCAATTGTTTGATGAGTTTGCATTGGTTGTCATTTCTTGCCTAGACCGGGATAATGCTTCATGAATACTATCCCCTTGGGTTTCTCTACAAATGCAAGATGTGTTTCTTATGAGATTATTCCCCAGAGCCTCATTCTGAAATAAACAGTTCATTGCTTATAAGGTTTTTAGGGAGCAAGTTCTCTTTCAATAGATATATGACTCAAAAAAATGGAACTGTATAAAAACTGTTCCTACACTCTCATCCCCCAAACCGTGGGATTTCTAACTTGCTCCTTTTTCTCTGGTGAGTCCTGAGGCTCCTTTCCCCCTTCTTTTCAAAAAGCAGCGTACTATCAGTATGCAAATTGTTTGGCTCCCAAATGCAAATGGCTGCCTATCTAGAATATTTCACAGTCTTTTCTCAACACTGCATAATAAAGTAAGCCAGCACATAAATCATACAGCAAAGCTCTATGTGCCATAGGTAAGTTCTTAGAATTTTTAACTACCTAGAAAATTGATTATAACACATGGTATCTCCAGTTTTGGCCTTTAAATTCAGTTTTAAACTCTCTGCTTTTGAAGATCTCATCTTATAAATGAAATGGATGTCTGGTTAGTGTGCTTGGAAATGCCTTAAAGGATAAAGCAAGAAGTACAGATTCCTAACATTTATTTTTATGAGCAATGTGTTCAGTACTTTTCACCATGCTATTTATCTTTTAAGTGCTTTTTTAATATGCTGTAAAAACCAATTAATAGTCCCAAGGCACCAGTAACCAAGTAGGATTAACCACTTACTCAGACATTCAAAATGATTTAAAAAGGTTAAAAGTTGCTTCCACTACAGAAAAAAAAAGAGTAAACCTAGATTAATAATGAACTGTCCCCACCTATAGCCCAGACTTGAACACATTACGTTCCATTGCCTGAGCTGAGAATTGTAGCATGCATATAGCCAAGATAAAAGGCCATTTGGTCATTTACCTTGACAACCTAAAATCTGTTCAGTTGTTCTAGGTGAGAATCCATTGGAAGGAACTTAGGCAGGCAGGATCAATAGCAGGTAGGTGAGACCTTTCTTGCTCTAGCACATTCTGGCACAGCACACAAAAATTCAAGAGGGTTGAACATCAGATTCCAGTACAAGGTCTTCCTGAGTTATGGGAATTTTTAAACCGCATTATTAGGGATGCATTGATCCTTCCCTATTGAAATTAGAAACCAGGGTTCAATAGCAATAGCACATGTTAGTAATATGGCTCCTACCCGCTCTCGTCAGCTCAGCACTGACAGCTTGGGCAAGGGGCCACCTGTGAAATAGTAAGCCAGCAGCAGGGTGTACCAAATGAGCACTTATGACTGGCGAAGTAGCAAACCCACTCTGGCATGATCTCATAGTTAACCAGGTTTGATTTCCTTAAGTACTCTACCATAGCCTTTTTCCACTGAAATTCGAAGAGAACCATTTATTTTTCTGGCAAAGCTAACCTACAGTCAGTCTTAGAGTCTCTCAATTCATCCCTGATTCCAAATGAGGGACCATACTCTATATCATTGAAACTGTAAGAGCTATGAGGCCAGTTACTGAAACTGACAGAGGAGATCCAGAAGGTGATTGAGAAAAGTCAGCTAACCACCACAAGAAGAATGTTATGTTCTCCCAAAGTAAACTAGAAGGTCCTTTGGTAGTAACAGCCCAAAAGATACAGCATATCCATTCCAGAAAGTATAAGAAAGCTGCCACCCATAGCAGCAGCATGGAGAAGGAGAAATGGCCGGCTTTCAAGTCTCCCCCAGCAAAGACTAGAGGAGGAAAAGTCATCAGCCCAGCTCAGCTCGGGCTTCAGATGCATTGTTAATAGATTATTTGGCAGATATGGGGTGCTATAACTCAGTGATACTTTACAGGAATCTGGGAGGCCCCAGGAACATAACTGCATTATTAGTAGACTCTGGAAGGGCGCCTAACTATCTACTTGGTAAGTCAGTTCTCCATAGCAAGCATAACATCACAACAGAGTAGCTCAGTGCTACTCTAAATTCAGTGCTGCCAGGTGACACTTCTCTTAGAAGACTTCCAGTGCAAAATCATTTAATATGGATTCTCTTCTCACCTTCCATAACCTCAAGTACTTCTTTCTGGGCAGGAAAAGTTTTAGCTCCACAGAACCAGTTGCTCGAAACGGACTAAGTCCCAAGAAAGCTTTATCTTCAAGCCTGACTCTTAGCCAGCTCCTGGAAAATAACCTTTGAGCCCTGGGAATATTTTGCAAGATTCAAGTCTTTTTGTGTGCTTGAGGCCATAGGCCATGATATACCAGTCTGACCAGAAAAGTTTATGCTAAAACATGTCTTACGGCAAAGGTCTGCTTTTGCCTCAGGGGTGTGTGTGTGTGTGTGTGTGTGTGTGTGTGTTATGCTGGACTCTGAGTAGCTGAAGTCAGTCATGCAACTTACACAACTGACTCCTAATAAAACCCCTAAATGCCAGGGTGCCTGAGTGGCTCAGTGGGTTAGAGCCTCTGCCTTCAGCTCAGGTCATGATCCCAGGGTCCTGGGATCGAGCCCCGCATCGGGCTCTCTTCTCGGCGGGAAGTGCCTCCTCCTCTCTCTCTGCCTGCTTGTGATCTCTGTCAAATGAATAAATAAAAATCTTAAAAAAACACACAAAAAAACAAAAAAACCTAAATGCCAAGGTGCACATGAGCGTCCCTGGTGGCAACACTTTGAAAGTTCTGTCTCATTTCATATTGTTGCTGAGATAATTAAGTGTGACCCTGCGTGACTTAGCTGGGAGGAGGTATCTTGCTCCTGGTTCTCGTGGACTCCACCTCATGCCACCTGTTACCTTTGCTGGTTTTAATCTATGTCTTTTCCCTGTAATAATATCCTTTCACTGTAACTGTGAGTGTAACAGCTTTTCTGAGCCATAGAATCCTTCCAGAGAATCACTCAGCCTGGGACACGTGGGGGTCCTGACTTATGTACCTGGCACACTAGGGCCGTTTTGCTTGCTCAGAGATCATGCCATTACCGCCACACATTACACATCCATGACCCTGTGGCAGCTGAGCGCCCTGATCTGCAGAACAACCTAGGCAAGGACGGCCAGCATAGAATGTTCAGCATACGATGTTTAGACTGAAGCTGCTCCATCCCATGAGTAGGGTACAAGGTAACAGCTGCAGCCACAGGTGGTTGGGTTAGGACAGCCAGGCAGTCACAGCAGTGCCTTCCAAGTTGGGGTTTGCTCATTCCTCGGTATAGGGTGCTGTTCAGATTTGCCAATCACTTGAGGAAGTCTGAGTACGGCAGGGGACAAAAAAAGATGGGACCGTTTATATGGATCAGGTCCCTACATGCATTTGTGGAACTCTGGGAATTTCCTATCACCCTGCAGCTTGTGGGTCTCTAAGTGATAGGTCAGAGCAAATGGACTCCTACAAGAAAAAGCTGTCCTTAGGACAACATTAAGAAGTCCAGCCAGTCTCCCAGGAAAAGCAAGGGAAGTGCTAGTTCAGTTTGTCTCTGTCTCTCTCGATATACAGAATAGATACATGTCTATTGCATATTTCATCTATCTCATATTAAGAGCTAGATACATGTGGAATATTATATATATACAATGTTTAGATGTAGAATATAATATATATATAATGTTTAGATATGGAATATAATATATATAATGTTTAGATGTGGAAAATATATATATATATATTTATATATATATATATATATAGTTTAGATTTGGAGCATATATATATATCCACACACACTTTGGGACTGCCCAGTGTCAAAATGACTAAATTGTGAAGAGTTATCTGAAGGAATGATTCTGGATATCCTAATAGGAAAGGACCATCTATCCCAGTCCATTCAGTGATTAAATCATAGAGTCATCTGCATTAGGACAGTAAAAGGTTTTGCCTAGCTTTTAAAAAATTAGGTGATTCTGAGGTTTGAGGAGATCAGTTGTGACCCACCCTGGAACCACTCCATCAGACTGACCACTTTGCTCTCTAAACTCAGAGGAAAGAGCTGATCTTTATCCATTTCTTCTGAATGGACAGTGCCCACCTCTAATATTCCCCCATCTTATGTACTGAACAATTGTAACCATCCTTCTAAGGGTGGGGGGTCACTCATTTTCTCATACTGTATGGTTATTAAGCTGATTAGGGAAGTAATCCCTCAAACGCCTGGGTGGCTTAGTTGGTTAAGCGTCAGCCTTCAGCTCAGGTCATGATCCCTGGATCTTAGGATAGAGTCCCAGATCTGCCTCCCTGCTCAGAGGGGAGTCTGCTTTTCCCTGCCCCCCCCCCACCCTAGGCTTGTTTACTCTCTCTCTCTCTCTCTTTCTCTAGTTCACTCTTCTCTGAAATGAATAAATAAAATCTTGAAAAAAAGAAAAGAAAAGCAATCCCCCATCCCCTGCTGTGGTCAAGAACTATGGCAAACTATCAATATGATGATATGGGCTTCCAGTCCCATCTGGTGGCTTAGCTCTGGAATATTCAAGTGTTGGGGTCCAAACTTTGTGGTTGCAGTCTTATATGTTACAGAAAGAAGCAGAATTAGCTATATCACCAATCTTGGGTAGTATAGAAACAGCCCATCCTCTTGGCATCATCTGAAAACTGGAGTCCAAGTCTTGTCCTTGACCTTAATTGTCTCAAGCACCAGCCATAGCTAATTTCATAGAGCTTTGCAGAGAGGTCAACTCCTTTCTTGGGAGACCAGCCTGCAGATGATGAGTGCTGGGACAAGTTTATCCTTTGCTCTTAACAGGCATAACAATGTATAAACTATTAAAAGTTTTATAAGACATCATTTCTGTCCTAGAAAATCTTACAGATCTACAGTGTGAAAGCTAGCAAGATCAAGAGAGTTTTAGCATCAGTAAAGAATATTCACTGCAGAGGGGCATTGCTTGGAGTCACGCAGTTTCAAATTTGAGAGTTACCTCATTTAGCTTGGTCACAGAGCATGAGGAACCAAATCTACATCTATTGTTCTCTGATCTTCATCCTTAATATGAAAGACTTTTTAAAAGCCTAAATGATTTCATATGTTTTAGCTGATATTTAATAAAACCATCAATATTGTTTTTATTGAAGTTTTACTAACTCCCCCTTTTACAACTTTAAGATGGGCAAGAGAAAAAAAATTGAAGCAAAGTATATTCAAATACTATCCCTAACTCATAATACTTTGAGCCCTAGACTAATCACTTAATCTCCACACACCCTGATTGCCTTATTTACAAAATGAGAAAAGTAGAAGAGCTTACTCATCAGAATGCCAGAAAGCATATAGAGTGATGAGTATTTTTATTTAACCAACTGAAGATATGTAAATTATAACAGGCAGCAAGTTAGAGTGTTTTCCGATACATATCTTTGCCTGAAGAATTTTCTTTCCTCTCCTAAGCATCAAGCAGATTCATTTAGTGCCTAAATCACACTTCCTTTCTGACAGGAATCCCTTCAACCTAGCATTTAAGTTGTGTTGCATTTTTGTATTTCTATAAACCTCCTCTCCACAATAAGGCTATATAAGCTTCCAAAGGGCAAATGACATGCCTAATGCTTCTCAGTGTCCCCATAATACCTAATGCATTCCCAAGACCATAGAAGAAACTCATTAGGTATTTGTTGGGTTGAATAACATCGCCGCTAGACAGCTAGGGAGATAGCACAACATGCTTCCTCATACTTAATTCTCACACAGTTGCTTTATCAGGTACAAAACCTCCAAGTCTTCAGCCTCTCACTGCTTGAGCCAAAACATTGCTCCTTTATTTTAGATGGGTGGCTGATGTCAGCAGGATAATAATCACAACCCTCTGAGCCAAACATCAGGAGGTTAATAGAAGCTGTTGTTGGAGAGAAAAACATCCTGTTGTTCTTTGTCTCCAAAATTTCCCAGCAGGCTCAAGGACCTCCTACTACATGAAGAGCTAAAAAAGAAAGTCCCATTTGCAAAACAATTATCTCATAACCATACTTTTTTGTTACCCCCAGGGGTTTGATGAATGGATAGAGGAGGGCACTTCTAAGTATGCCTTTATTTGCGTCTAAGCTCTAAAAACACAAGGTCCCCAATATCACCAATGACAGAAGAAAATAGTTTCATCCCCTGTGGCCATTAGCCTTTTTAAGATGTTATTTCAACAGTTAAATAAACCTTGAGATAATGAACATTTTACTAAGCTAGAGGTATAGAAATAGCGAGTGCAGTATTTATTTCATAAAGTACTCAATGCGATAATGGATTTTTCCCCAATAAAACAATACTACCAATTTTGCCAACTATACCTTATAGATAGCGTCTCCTGTTCCTAGGGAACAAAATCACACACCTTTACCTGCAAAACTCTAGAATGTCTGCAGACTGTCCCAATTTAGTTTTGCTGAAGAGGCTAAATGATAGGCATTACCTTGGTTAGGATCTGTGAGAGGGAGACAGATGACAGGCAAGGACACAACTAAGAACAGATAAGTTCCCAAAAGAAGAAAAAGTCATGGGCTATCCATCACTCACATTGTTCCATTTGCTATGCTCAACATTTATTTTTTTCTTTCTGATCCTTCTAAATCTACTAAATCAATTTAAATCTTAAACTGTTTACTCAATAGACGTTCATTCAAAAAAAACCTGAGTGAACCGTTTCTTCACAAACTTAAGGAGCTGCTCAGTTTGTGTTGAATAAATACAGTTATCTAGTGTTTTGAGGTTCTAAAGCTCTCTCCATTGTCCAGAAGAATTGCCCTCTGCTCCACACATCCCATTCAAGCCAAATCAGTCTGCATGTATTTTTCATCTTCCGCTCTTCAGGTAACAGAGTTAGTGTTAACACCTAGGCTTTGCTGCCCTCTGCTGGGCCTTAGGGAAGCAGCGACTCCTTAAAAATTAAATGGTTAACTCACTTGTTGGGTTTAGGATTCCAACTCAAAGGAAGAAATGGGTTTACTTATAGTCTGATATTAAAACTAAGATTTAAAAACAAGGAAAAAACAAAATTTTATTCTTCCCTCACAATAAATGGAATTCTGTAATCTGCTTAATTACTAAATTTATTTTGCTGAAATACTGCAGTCGTTCGTAAAAACAGTGAGTGCAGTTCTGCCTTCTCTGTACCAATGAATGCTCCATTGGCAATAAACACATTTTTCAGAGTAAATACAAAAAAAATGTCCTGTTCCCTCTTCTGAAAACTTTTAACCCCTCTCTCTTTACACATAAATTGTAGAAACACAAGACAGAGCAAACATTGTATATTTCTAACATTTCCAAAATGTATGGACACACTGCATTTATTTCTAAGCATAAACATGAAATAAAATTGCATAATAGAATCCTTGTAGAGACCCTTGTATATATCCACATATATACAAGTTTAAATATTTTCAAATTTACACTTTTGTTATTGTCTAGAGCATTCTTCTTGAATCATAATTATGAAATATCAGATGAATTTCCCTATACTCCATGCTACTTGAGTGATTAGGATAGAACCTATACTGCAACAATTCATTTTAATAAGAAGGATATAAAATTCAATGATAGAAAATCATAGCAATCTCTGAAAAGATTTTTTGTCATCTTAATACGTTGAATTGTTTGATGTAAAAAAGAGACTAAGTTATAAAACTCCTTACAGATTGAATTATCAAACTAGGGAAAATTATTTCTATCATGTGCAGCCTACACAAGCAATTTCTTTGAAAAGCCTGATAGGTTGGAATTCATACCAAATGCCCAGAAGCAGCTGTTTGTGTGTTCTGCATATTACCTAATTATGCATATAGGCAGAAATGAGGTTTGTGATCACTTTACCCAAGACTAATACAAAAAGAAAACATCATTATTAACATAATCACCATCAGTATAGTTACCATGTATTAAGCATATCCTATATACTAAATCAAGGATGCAATGCTTTACCTTTATAATTCCATTTAATATAATACTAATAGGTATTTATTACCACCTCCACTCTACAGATGAGAATGTATGGCTCCGAAAAGGTAGGTCCCTTGCCTTAGACTATACCCTAAGAGTTAGAACAGATCTAGGTTTCTAACCCAAAGCTGTCTCTGAGGTTCATATTTTTGTAAGTGATGGTTCTGTATGTTTAAATATTTTATCTTCACCAATACAAAATGCCAAATACTGAAAATAAGTTGAATCATTAATATGTTAAGAGACGTGAGTGTGTGTGTGTGTGTGTGTGTGTGTGTGTAAATTCTGAAGAGTGGACACACTCAAAGTCAACTTTGATAATTTTAATTACATTATTATACACTTTGCCAAATAACTCTAATATATAAATATGAAAAGCCTTTTATTGTTTTAAGAACAAAATGCTGTCTAAGCAACAACTAGAGGCACCCAGTAGTTCAGCTAAGCCACTCGAAATATTTTTGATCCTTAAAGACCTCATTTTGAGAGAGCCTGGGTGGCTCAGTTGGTTGAGCGCCTTCGGCTCAGGTCATGATCCCGGACTTCCGGTTCAGGTCATGATCCTGGACTTCCAGGATTGAGTCCCACATCGAGCTCCCAGCTCCTTGGGGAGTCTGCTTCTCCCTCTCTCCCTCTGACCTTCTCCTCTCTCATGCTCTCTCTCACTCATTCTCTCTCAAATAAATAAATAAAATCTTTTTTTTTCCCCAAAAAAAGACCTCATTTTTAGGGTCATTAGTTCTATGTTTAAAAAGAAATGGTTTTTGAAAAAACTTCAAAACTCTGAAACATGAATCCTTCTGCAAAAAAGAGGCACTGTTGAGGATTTTTTTGAAAATCTATTATTCTCTTAGAAAACCCAAAAGACCACAAAAAATTCCCAGAATTGATAAATTCAGTAAAGCAAGCTATAAATCTATATACAGAAATCTGTTGCATTCCTATACACCAATAATGAAGCAGCTGAAGGAAAAATTAAGGAATTAATCCTATTTATAATTGTACAAAAAATAATAAGATACCTAGGAATAAACCTAACTAAAGAAGTAAAAGACCTGTACTGTGAAAACTATAATAAACACTGCTGAAAGAAATTAAAGATAAGACAAAGAAAGACATTCCATGCTCATGGATTGGAAGAACAAATTTTGTTAAAATGTCTAAATCACCTAAAGCAATCTACATTTTTAGTGCAATCCCTATCAATATACCATCAGCATTTTTCACAGAGCTAGAACAAACTATATCAAAATTTGTATGGAACCACAAAAGACCTTGAATAGCCAAAGCAACCATGGAAGAAAAAAAAAAAAAAAAGCAAAGCTGAAGATACCACATTTCCAAGCTTCACATTATATTACAAAGCTGTACCAATCAAAACAGTATGTTACTGGCACAATAACTGACACAGATCAAAGGAAAAGAATAGAAAACCCAGAAAAGAACCCACAACTACATGATCAATTAATCTTGGACAAAACAGGAAAGAATATTCAATGAGAAAAACAGTCCCTTCCACAAATGGGGTTGGGGAAAATGGACAGCAACATGCAAAAGAATGAAATCGGGCCACTTTCTTACACCATACACAAAAATAAACTCAAAATGGATTAACGACCCGCATACAGGACATGAAACCATAAAAGTTCTAAGAGAAAGCACAGGCAGTAACCTCTTTGATATCAGCGCAAGCACTTATTTCTAGAAAAGCCTGCTGAGGCAAAGGAAACAAAAGCAAAAATAAACTATTAGGATGACATCAAAATAAAAAACTTCTACACAGTGAAGGAAACAATCAACAAAGAGGCAACTTATAGAATGGCAGAATATATTGGCAAATGACATATCTGATAAAGGGTCAGTACCCAAAATATATGAAGAACTTACCAAATTCAACACCCAAAAACCAAATAATCCAGTCAAGAAATGGGCAGAAGACATGAATAGATATTTTTCCAAGGAAGACATCTAGATGGTCAACAGACACATGAGGAGATGCTCATCATCACTTGCCATCATGGAAATGCAAATCAAAAGTGCAAGGTGATAATCACCTCACACCTGTCAGAATGACTACAATCAACAACACAAGAAACAACAGGTGTCCACGAGGATGTGGAGAAAGGGGAGTCCTCTTGGACTGTTGGTGGGAATGTAAGCTGGATGTAGACACTGTGGAAAACAACGTGGAGATGCCTCAAAAAGTTAAAATAGAACTACTCTATGATCCAGCAATCAAACTACTAACTCAAAGGGATCCTTGCACCCCAATGTTTATAGCAGCATTATCTACAATAGCCAAATTATGGAAGCAGCCCAAGTGTCCATAAACCGATGAATGAAATAAAGATGTTGTGTACACAAACCCACATGCACACACACACTCCAGACAATGGGATATTACTCAGCCATAAAAAGGAATGAAATCTTGCCCTTTGCTATGACATGGATGGAGCTAGAGAGTATTATGCTAAGTGAAGTAAGTCAGGAAGACAAGTACCATATGATTTCACCCATATGTGAATTGAAGATATGAAACAAATGAGCAAAGGAAGGGTGGAAGAGAGGGGGAGACAAACCAAGAAACAGACTCTTAACTGTAGAGAAAAAACTGATGGTTACCTGAAGGGACGTGGGTGGGGAATCGGTGAAACGGGTTGGGGAGTAAAAAGTACACTTGTGATGAGCACCTGTGTTGTACAGAAGCGCTGAATCACTCTATTGTACACCTGAAACGAAAATTATACTTTATGTTAACTGGAAACTTAAAAAATCTGTCCTATTCGGAAAAAAAAAAAAAGTTGAAAACAAACGTAACCATAAGTTATATGTACATTCAAATTAAGTTCTTGCATTTTCCCCTGAATAAGGAAGCACATGAAGTATAATGAGATGCATCAGTTGGAGCCTGAATCTGTAAACCCCCATGTTCTCGTTCAAGTCTTAAAAAAGAGAATAACACTCTCCTTTGTTCAACTGTCGAGAAAAAAGTCAATTTATAAAGAGTTAACTGGATGGGACTTCAACTACTTCTTTTTTTTTTTTTTTAAAGATTTTATTTATTTATTTGACAGACAGAGATCACAAGTAGGCAGAGAGGCAGGCAGAGAGAGGAGGAAGCAGGCTCCCTGCAGAGCAGAAAGCCAGATGCGGGACCCTGGGATCATGACCTGAGCTGAAGGCAGAGGCTTAACCCACTGAGCCACCCAGGCGCCCCAGGGACCTGAACTTCTGCTAAGAACTTATTAGATCTAAAAATGTGATGAATTCAGCCATAAAGAATGAAATCTTGCCATTTGTAATGACATGGATGGAGCCATTCGCTTATGCTAAGTGAATTAAGTCAGTTAGAGAAAGACAATACCATAAGATTTCACTCATATGTGGAATTTAAGAAACAAAACAAATGAGCAAAGGAAAAGAGACAAGCCCAGAAGCAGACTCTTATCAGAGAATGGACGGTTACCAGAGGGGAAGTGGGCGGGGGATGGGTGAAAGAGGTGATGGGGATTAATGGGTGCACCTGTGGGGAGCACTGGTGATATATGGAAGTGCTGAATCACTATATTGTATACTTGAAACTAACATAACACTGTGTGTTAACTACCCTGGAATCAAAAGAAAAAAAAAAAGGAAAAAAAGTATGATTAAATACAAAATGGGCTTTCCATTGCGGCTGGTCTTGGACGCACCTTCTAAGGGTATGTAATGGGTTCTCTTTGTTCTGGTACACTCTGTGAAGAACTGATCTGTATTTGTAGCTAATCAAAGCACAAATCTGTATTTGTGCTTTGTTTCACCTCCCTTTTGTCAGCATACAAAACCTTATGTCAGGAAAGCTCTCAGAGGTAATCAATCCGAAGGAAATAAATGGATCAAGAAGAGAATATCATGAATAAATACTTTATTGGACTATTTAAATTCACGGTTTTTAACACTGCCATATCCGCAAAGGCAATATTACCCCCATCCTGTTTTATAGTAATTGATTTTTAATTACAAAACAACTATGATTAAATCAATCCATCATCTAAAATTATGTTTTACTATCTGTTCCATCATGTTTAAACTATTTATTATCAGCTTCCCATGGCCTGTAATTAACTAAAGTTTCTCTATGTCCCCATTAACTTCAGCTAATTGAGGTTATCCTCTGCTTATTATTCACTTTTTAAAACTCATTTCTTAGCCATGAATCATAATGAGGGAGCAAATGATAGCTGAAATGTATCTTTTTGGAAGATACATAGAGATGACAATAACCTTTATCTAAAATACCAGAATGTTGGGGTGCCTGGGTGGCTCAGTGGGTTAAAACCTCTGCCTTTGGCTCAGGTCATGATCTCAGGGTTCTGGGATCGAGCCCCACGTTGGGCTCTCTGCTTGGCAGGGAACCTGCTTCCCCTCCGCCACCCCCGCCTGTCTCTCTGCCTACTTGTGATCTCTGTCTGTCAAATAAATAAATAAAATCTTTTTAAAAAAAATATCAAAATGTTGTTTCATAAATAAGCTCTAGCTTGAGCAGAAATAAGCTCTAACCTTATGTTAATAATGAGTGCTAACTTTTATTAGTGCTCACTATGTTTTCAGAAGGGCTCTTGGCTAAGCACTATACATGCAAAGATACATTCTTCACAAGAATGCACACAAAAATCAAACTTATGTAATATGTTTTAAATCACTTAGCTAGTAACAGACAATGCCAAGACTTGTCTAATGTGAGTGACTGTGGAAATTTAATCACTCTATTCCTCTGCTATAGACAATTATTTTAAGATTCTCTCTTATAGCTGTCCTCAGCTCATGGAATAGTGTTTTATCTGGAATAAGTGAAGTATATGTGTGCCTACACAAGAATGTGTTTAATTTAGGATTTCCATAGTTCATCTTTATTCTACAGGAATCCCACAGTTTTCATAATGTAATTTACTTTTTAACTGTCAACTTTTCTAATTTACCAATCCAACTTTAAAAACTAACTACAGTGACAGGGTGATAGGTACAAATTCATCTGAAGGACCATAGTTTATTCGGGCCAGTTAGGTGACAAACAACAGAAATTCACTTCCCACTGGCTTAAGAAAACAGGAAAATATATTGATGCATATAACCAAGCTACAGGAATCACAAAGACGGAATACAAGACAACCAGAAATTTAAACTCTGTGAGCATTTTTGCTCAACATCTGGCATCTCATCTCTGTCTAGTTTCTCTTGTCGAAACTATCAGTGAGGTAGGATTGGGCTATCAGAACTTCTAGTTCTCTGACATCTTTATAGACAGAGAAGTGAACTCTTTGCCATCACCTCTAAGTTTAAAAATACTGTGAAAGATAACTATAGAACACTCATGAAAGAAACTGAGGAATATACAAGAAATGTAAAATATTCCATGCTCATGGATTGGAAGACCAAATGTTGTTACAATGTCTATACTATGTACAGCAATCTATACATTCAATGCAATCCCTATCAAAATACCATCAATTTTTTTCACAAAACTGGAACAAATAATCCTAAAATTTGTATGGAACCAGAAAAGACCCTGAATAGTCACAGGAACGTTGAAAAGGAAAACCAAAGTTGGTGGCATCACAATTCTGGACTTCAAGCTCTATTACAAATCTATAATCATGAAGACCATATGGTACTTGCACAAAAACAGACACACAGATCAATGGAACAAAGTGGAGAACCCAGAAATGGACCCTCAACTTTATGACCAGCTAGTCTTTGACAAAGCAGGAAAGAATGGAAGAAAGACAGTCTCTTAAACAAATGGTGTTGGGAAAATTAGACAGCCACATGCAGAAGAATGAAACTGGCCATTTCTTACACCATACACAAAAATGGACTTAAAATGGATGAAAGACCTCAATGTGAGACAGGAATCCATCAAGATCCTAGAGAAGAGCACCAGCAGCAACCTCTTCAACCTTGGCCACAACTTCTTGCCACACAGGTCTCCACAGGGAAGGGAAACAAAGGCAAAAATGAATATTGAGACTTCACTGAGATTTCATTTGCACAGCAAAGGAAATAGTCAACAAAACCAAATGACAACCTAAAGAATGTGAGAAGATATTTGCAAATGTTTTATCAGACAAAAGGCTAGTATCCAAAATCTATAAAGAATTTATCAAACTCAACACCCAAGAACAAATAATCCAATCAAGAAACAGGCAGAGGACATGAACAGACATTTCTCCAAAGATGACATCCAAATGGCCAACAGACACATGAAAAAAATACTCAATATCTTTCAGCATCATGGAAATACAAATCAAAACTGCAATGAGATATCACCTCACAGTGGTCAGAATGGCTAAAATTAACAAGTTAGGAAATGACAGATGTTGACAAGGATGCAGAGAAAGGGGAACCCTCTTACACTGTTGGAGGTAATGCAAGCTGGTACAGCCACTCTGGAAAATAATATGGAGGTCCCTCAAAAAGTTGAAAATAGAACTACCTTCCAATCCAGCAATTGTACTACTGGGTATTTACCCCAAAGATACAATGTAGTGATCTAAAGAGGCATGTGTACCCCAATGGTGATAGCAGTAAGGTCCACAATAGCCAAACTGTGAAAGAGCCAAGATGTCCATCAACAGATGAGGGCATAAAAAAGATGTGGTATATATATATGCAGTAGAATATTACTCAGCCATCAGAAAAGATGAATACTTACCATTTACATCAAGGTGGGTGGAACAGGAGGATATTATGCTAAGTGAGATAAGCCAATCAGACAAAGACAATTATCTTATGATTTTACTCATATGTGAAACTGAAGAAACAAAACAGAGGATCCTAGGAGAAGAGAGGGGAAAAATAAAAAAAGACAAAATCAGAGAGGGAGACAAACCATTAGAAACTCTTAATCATAGGAAACAAACTGAGGGTTGCTGGAGGGGAGACGGTGGGGGAATCGGGTAACTGGGTAAAAGACATTAAGGAGGGAATGTGATGTAATGAGCTCTGGGTATAAGAATGATGAATCACTGAACTCTATCTCTGAAACTAATAATACACTATGTTAATTAAATGAATTTAAGTTTTAAAAACACAATAAAAATTAAAAAAAAAAAATCCTGAAGCCACTCACTGTGGATCTCATGCCACCCAGGAGAACATAGGGATATGGTCAGTCAGATTTGGGTCATTTTTCACTGCCTTTGCTAAGGAGGCATCCTAGATTTAACGGCACTGGATTTAAATAAATTTGCTTGGTTAGCTTTCAACTAACAAAAAAAAAAAAAAACATAAATCTTTTGCTAGGATCTTAGTCACCCTATCATGTGTACTTACACTTAAATGGTTTCTAACTACCCTTGTGTTTCTATTACCCCCTGAAATGGAAATTTTGCAAGTCTCATATGGGAGCATCTGATAGGTTGAAAGAGGTCACGTGTTTTCATGTTGGTTTTAAAGGAAAGAGGAAGAGGGAAGATCTCCTACTAAGGATTTTGTAAAGTTAAATGTGGACTATTGGCCCAATAATTCTATATAATGACATATTCCACTCAAAAAAGAATGTGATTTGCATGGTGAAGAATAAAGGGAAAATATTACTTCATGTGATTAAGCCTATTAGTCACTAACAGTTCTTTGAGGTTTTCAACTTATTTAATATTAAACATATGTATAACAATTGATCTAATCCCTTCTCATATCTGGCATAACAATGCTTACTGTGTGATCATGGTATCACAATATGTTTGGGGCAAATTCCTTGGTCAAATAATGATGCACATTCACAGTAGGGTAATTTGTAGAAACTGCTTCCAAAAGCAGTGAGGATTTTTTTTTTTAATGGAAATAATCAATTTAAAAAATGTTCAAGACCAGTGTTGTTACTCTTGAACTTTGCAAAAAGATAGCAATTATAAAAGGAGTTCTCAGGAGTAGGTGGAAGATTATAAAGAGGGAATTTTGGAGAGGATCTCTTTGTAGAAGCATTTCTATAAGCACCACTCCTTCATGCCTTATTATTAGATGAGGGGGAGTAGAGAAACCCATTGGCTAACCATAAGCTTAGTTGACTGGGCCTTCACTGAGATTACATGGAGAGATCTCTAGTGTATAAAAGGTTGCATTTGGAAGGAAAGATATTGTACTGGGCTCAGTATAAACTTTAAGAACTTATCAGAGTTAAGGATGCATGAATGTTTCCCATACATCCCTATCTGCAAGAAATGCAGATAACAGGAATGTGAGCTTACTCCTGTTTGAGAAGACAGGGATGGGACTCCACTTGTAGAGGGTGGCAGCCAGGAAGCCAGAGACTGAGGGGGATGTGGCCACCAGAAGACAGTTCATACTCAAGATATAGGAGCTGTGCATAGAAAACCCTAGCAGGGAAATCCTGAGGAGAGCACAAGAGAAAGAATTGGATTTTTTTTTTAAGCTTTTATTTATTTGAAGAAAGATAGTGCAGGAAAGTGCATAAGCAGGGGGAGCAGAAGGCAGAGAAAGAAGCAGACTACCCACTGAGCAGGAATCCCATTGTAGGGCTAAATCTCAGGGACCTGGCATCGTGACCTGAGCCGAAGGCAGACACTTAACCGAATGAACCATCCAGGTGCCCCTGGCTCTAAACTTCTGCCAGGTATAAAGTACCAAAGTCTCTAGAGCAGACAGTTCTGTTGCTAAAAGTTAACAGTCATCAAATGGCTATTTTCGATTCACCTAAACACAGGCCACTGGACAACTTGATTGGCAGGGAAGTGAATTGTTCAATAGAGTCCAACAAATGCTAAATTCTTGCTGTTTTTGAAATGAACACTAGAAATTAGACCTTGTGGGACCAGTTCTAATTTGTATTCTGGAAACTTATTTCAGCTTGAGTCAAATTACCACAGAAGATTTGATAGAACGTGATGATTATTTTCTTAATGTTATGTATAGACTGCTAAGGTTTATACTCCAGAGTGCTAGTATCTAGGATTCTATTTTCATACTTTTTATCAGACTGAATTGTTTACAAAAGCAAGAAAACCTAAACTCTCATACCCACAAATCTCTCCCTTTTTGATCCGCATGGCTCTCTTTGAACCCCTCTTCACAGTGAGAATTAGGACAGTCGAAACATCTTCTTTTAAAGACCTGTCCCAGCATGATTCAATATTCTGGCCTTTCCAGAAAGATACCTGAGCTGCCTCACTAAGATTCCATGAAAGGATTAAGCCCAATATCCTAAGGATCTATTATAAGCAATAAATCACCATATCTACTCTAAATCTAGAATAATACTAGTCACATACTGCCGCTGGGAGAACTAACGGAAGTCATTCCAGGATTTTCTATGTTCTGTGACTGAGAGGAAGAACCCACATTAAAAAATGCAAACCTCTGCTGTGTTGGACATCTCAAGAGGTCTTTTCTCTCGGGTAAGAAGTTAAAAAAAAAAACATTGGAGTACAGATGGCCCTTTTCACTACATCTGTATCTTTGGGGTAAATACCCAGTAGTGCAATGGCAGGGTCATAGGGAAGCTCTATTTTTAATTTCTTGAGGAATCTCCACACTGTTCTCCAAAGTGGCTGCACCAACAGTGTAAGAGGGTTCCCCTTTTTCCACATCCTCTCCAACACATGTTGTTTCCTGTCTTGCTAATTTTGGTGGTATCTCAATGTGGTTTTAATTTGAATCTCCCTGATGGCTAGTGATGATGAACATTTTTTCATGTGTCTGACAGCCATTTGTATGTCTTCAATGGAGAAGTCTCTGTTCATATCTTCTGCCCATTTTTTGATATGGTCACCAAACTGTGGAAAGAACCAAGATGCCCTTCAACGGACGAATGGATAAGGAAGATGTGGTTCATATACACTATGGAGTATTATGCCTCCATCAGAAAGAATGAATACCCAACTTTTGTAGCAACATGGACAGGACTGGAAGAGATTATGCTGAGTGAAATAAGTCAAGCAGAAAAAGTCAATTATCATATGGTTTCACTTATTTGTGGAGCATAACAAATAGCATGGAGGACAAAGGGAGATGGAGAAAAGAAGGGAGTTGAGGGAAATTGGAAGGGGAGGTGAGCCATGAGAGACTATGGACTCTAAAAAACAATCTGAGGGTTTTGAAGGGGCGGGGGGTGTGTGGGAGGTTGGGGGATCCAGGTGGTGAGTATTGGAGAAGGCACACATTGCATGGAACACTGGGTGTGGTGCAAAAATAATGAATACTGTTATGCTGAAAAAATTAAAAATTAAAAAAAAAGTTAAAAAAAATAAAAATAAGACTGTTTAATCATCATCTGGATTTTTTTTTTTTTAAATGTCCCATAGTATGGCAATGCTTGTGTTACTCTAAGCTAAGTTAAGTTTGTTATCTCCCCCACTGGTCGTGAGCTCCACCAAGGTAAGAACTGCTTCTTTATTCTTCAATATCTAGCAAAACAACAACAACAACAAAACAAAACCATCAATGTTGGTGAAAAAATGACAGTTCACTTAGAATTTCTCCAATATTTTAGAATAAAGAAAAGTTACGGAATGAGAATGATGCTTGCTCACTCTGATTTGTAAGTTTTGTCTGTTGGTACAAACATGGTGTATTGTAAAGCATCCAGTGTTGCCAAAAGGAAAAAAAAAGCACTGAGAAGATAAAAAGAAGGAACAGTCTATGCTCCACAGAAACACGAAAGGTTCTGTGGTAAAACACAAATTAGCATTTGCAGATCTGCTTTAACAAAACACAGGTATCTATAAAATTGCCATGATTTTTATTATCTTGTCGTTGGTTAAGTCTCTTGTAAATGAGAAGGATGGAAATGACATCAAGGCTCAGCTGCCAGTAAAGTGAGCACACTGGGTCAAAGAATGAACGGCAGAGAAAATCTGATGCTGATTTATGTTCATAAACCATCTAGAACTATCTGTAAGTCAGAATTTGAAATACAAAGGAAAAAGGGAAAGCTTGTGTTTTTTTAGACTGAATATATTTTCTTACATTAAAATGAAACTCATGTAATTAAGTGTCATTGGGAAATAGGTTTCAATATGTGAGTCACCGAGGCAACAAAGCAAAAGAGAAATAATTAATTCTAGTCCCAACTTAGCCATCCAAAAGCTGTGCAAATTTGGAAAAATTGATTTACTATTTCTGACACTTAGTTTCCCCTTCAGTAAAACAAGTAACTTCATGAGATACAATCTCTTTCTTCTCATCCTAAAAACTCTGTAACCTTAAAAATGCCTATGGTATTCTTGAAAACCTCAACTAGTATTGTCCTGATTTTGTCAGGAAATACATATTTAAAACAAAACAAAAATATCACTATTTCTAAGAGTAAAAAAGAGGACAGAATAGTGCTGTCTTGGCAGACTTTGTCTCCCTCCTATACAAGCAGTCCTGACAGATTGTATAGATGCACCTGCATCTCAAGGGATCACACTTGCTGGTGGGGAAGAAAGAAAGTATGCACAGTGGCTTATACATTGAATATAGAAAAAGACCTTGGTAACAATGTGATTACACAAAAATGCATAATAACATCACAATCCAATACTCAGAATACTCAAAAAATTTTTGAGAGATGCAACTTTCATAAAGGTATGAGATTTTAGTTTGGAGGAACATAGAAAGCAGCATCAAAATGGTTACATGGTAGGACAAATCCTATTAAAGAAGTAAAATATGTTAGATGAGATGTGTATATCATGACATTTATATATGAGGTATAACATATATAAAGGTTCTTGTATATAAGTCCATTGATACATACATATGAGAAGTGAAAAATATATAATTATATAAAGCTATAAAATCTAAATAAGATACACTTTTACATGTGTGACTATAAGAATATATTATAATATAAAATTTTTTTTAGGCCTTCTTCAATTTTACTCTGACAAACTTTTTTATCAGAAAATTCAAGAAATAGGAACATGGGTTCACAGAAGATATTCTTTATCTTTTTACTTAGAGTTATTAAATATGGTACAAGAGAAAGGCAGCTTTCTCCTAGGAAAAGAAATACGTTCTAAAGAAATGAAACTGTAGTATAAATAATACTGTACGATTTAAATTTATCCAAAATATGGGATGCATTTTTAATTTATTCTAGAGATAATGACAATATTCCTGCTATTAAAAAGTCTTCTAGGGATGCCTGGGTGGCTCAGTCAGTTGAGAGTCTACCTTCACCTCAGGTCATGATCCTAGGGTCCTGGGATTGAGTTCTGCATTGGGTTCCTCACTCGGTAGGGAGTCTGCTTCTCCCTCTCCCTCTGTCCCTTACCTCTGCTGGTGTTCTCTTTCTGACAAAAAAATAAAAATTCTTAAAAAAAAAAAAGTCTTCTAGAGGCATCTGGGTAGCACAATCAGTTAAATGTGTGACTCTTGGTTTTCACTAAGGTCATAATCTCGAGGTCATGAGATTGAGCCCTACCTCCAGCTCCCCACTCAGCACAGAGTCTGCTTAAGTATCTCTCTCCCTCACCCTCTGCTTCTGCCCCTCCCTGCTGCATGATCACACTCAAATATGGAAAATGTGTCTTTCACATAGGAAGAATGCAATAACCACTTGTAGAAAAATGTACCACTATCATCGTACCCTCACGTATTTCAGTATGCCATTGTTTATGGTGTTTCTAAACACTTGACTCTTGAATTAATATATATGTGGTAATAATACAATGCAGAGATGAATGTATAATATTACTTGCTCTCTTTTGAACAATTTATCTATCATTTGCTTATGAATACATTATAGTATTTATGAATCAGGTAAATGATTTACTGTGCTTATAAAAACACCTCAGATTGGTCTAACTTCTTTTTTTTAAGACTTCATTTACTTATTTGACAGGCAGAGATGACAGGTAGGCAGAGAGGCAGGCAGAGAGATAGAGAGGAGGAAGCAGGCTCCCTGCTGAGCAGAGAGCCTGAGGTAGGACTCGATCCCAGAACCCTGAGATCATGACCTGAGCCCAAGGCAGAGGCTTTAACTCACTGAGCCACCCAGGCATCCCTAGATTGGTCTAACTTCTGCTTGAACTTTTCTTATAAGAATTTCAGTCT
The DNA here is from genome assembly GCF_022355385.1 of Mustela nigripes. Classification (NCBI taxonomy): domain Eukaryota; kingdom Metazoa; phylum Chordata; class Mammalia; order Carnivora; family Mustelidae; genus Mustela; species Mustela nigripes. The sequence goes on along the minus strand of NC_081559.1, from coordinate 62,536,603 downwards.
TTTCCTTAGTCTATTAGATTTAACAAATGTGCATTCCAAGTTCACAAAGGGTGTGTGTGTATGATTTTGCAAAGCCACAGGGTGGATTTTTATGTAATTTTTTAAAAATTATGCTCCATTAGCCAATATATAGTACATCATTAGTTTTTGATTAGTTGCATATAAACCAAGTGCTCATCACAACACAAACCCTCCTGAATACCCATCACCCAGCTACACCTTCCCCCTACCCACCTCCCTTCTGTAACCCTCAGTTTGTTTCCTGGAGTCTCTCATGGTTTGTCTTTCCCTCTGATTTCTTCCCATTCAGTTTTCCCTCCCTTCCCCTATGGTCCTCTGCACTATTCCTTATGTTCCACCTATGAATGAAACCATATCATAATAGCCTTTCTCCGCTTGACATATTTCACTTAATATAATCCCCTCCAGTTCCATACATGTCGATGTAAATGGTAGGAATTCATTCTTTCTGACAGCTGAGTAATATTCCACTGCATATCTATATATATATATATAGATATATACAGATACATATATATAGATATATACAGATAATGGGTAGAGAAGACGTGTGTGTGCAGACACACACACACACACACACACACACACACACACGTCTTCTCTATCCATTCATCTGTTGAAGGACATCTCGATTCCTTTCATAGTTTGGCTATTATGGACATTACTTAATGAAGGAACAAAAGCTTGGCTGAGGACAAAGCAAAAGCTGACACCCTCCAACCTTCCCCCACCCCACTCCTGGGTGGGACATCTGTGACATTCTTTAGGAATCTCCCCCCCATCCTAGTGTTAACGACCTTGGCAATGGCAAGACCTCTGCTATGTATCTTATAGGACCTCTTTAGCATATGAAAGTTCTATTGAAACCTCCCTTTTCCTTACTTACCTCACCCCCATGGTACATAACCTGCCACGCCTCACAACCCCAGGGCAGCAGCCCTTTCTGCCCATGGGTCCTGTCCCCATGCTTCAATAAACCACCATTTTGCACCAAAGATGTCTCAAGAATTCTTTCTTGATCATCAGCTCCAGACCTCACCCTACTGAACCTCACCTATATTCTAGAACTTCATCAACTGCTATCACCATTAGGGTGCACATGACCCTTCTTTTCACTACATCTGTACCTTTGGTGTGAATACCTTGTAGTGTGATTGCTGGGTCATAGAGTAGCTCTATTTTTAATGTCTTGAGGAAACTCCATATTGTTTTCCAGAGTGGCTGTACCACCTTGCATTCCACCAACAGTGTAACAGGGTTCCCCTTTCTCCACATCCTCATAGTTTTTAAAAAAATATTAAGCATGGTTTGGTAAAGAAGAGACTACTTCCAAGTTCTGTATACTGGTTATATTAGTTTCCTAGGGCTGCCATAACAAAGTATCACAAACTTGGTGGCTTAAGACAACACCAATTTATTGTTTCATGATATTTAAGGCTAGAGGCCCAAAATCAACATGTCAGGAAAGCCATGCTTCCTCTGAAGTCTATATGGAAAAGTCTTTCCTTTCTCGTCTGTTCTAGTGATGACTGCCAATCCTTGGCATTCCTTGTTTTATGGCTGCATCATTCTAGTCTCTGCATATTATCACAGAATGTTTTCCCTGTGTCTTCACATGGTGTTTTCTTCTTAAAAGAATACTAAACAGGACACCTGGGTGGCTCAGTTAATTAAGCCACTGGCTTTGACTCAGGTCATGACCCTGGAGTCCTGGGATCAAGTCCCACATCAGGCTCCCAGCTATGCAGGGAGTCAGCTTCTCCCTCTGAACTTCTCCCATTTTATGCTCTCTCTCACTCTCAAATGAATAAATCTTAAAAAAAAAAAAAAACAGAATACTAAACATATTGGATTAGGGACTACAGTAGTGACATCAACTTTATATATCTGCAAAGCTCCTATTCACAAATAAGATCTCATTCATAGGTAGCATGGTAAAGACTCTGGCATATCTTTTTGGGGACACAATTCAACTCATAACACTTGAAAAAGTCCGGAACACGTCACTGTGGCATAAAATTCATTTTAAATGGAAGACTCTTCAATTTCTGGAATCCTTTATCTAAGAAAGCCTCCCAAAAGGTTTCAGAAAGAATGCCTCATGAACTCTGTTGGAGAACAGTTCTAATCCTCTAATCCTCTTTGAGTTAAGAAGCTGGAACCACATCAAAACAGACATTGTCTCAGAACTACCCTATCTCCCATCCATTCTGTGAAGGGCACTATTTTTCTTTCCAAAAAGTTGTTTTCCTTATAAGTGCCCTTTGTCCCCCTCCCTTCCCTTCACCTAGTAAGAGGGCATAGAAGCCCCAAATCCTAATTCCCCCTTTGAGTCTTTTTTTTTTTTTTTTTTTTTACATAAACTCCCATACTATAGATGTGATTAAATCTACTTACCCATGCTAACTAGTTTTTTGTTAGGTTCTATCTTGGGGGCAGGGGCTGCAAATTAAACTAAGAGAGCAGAGAAGTTTTTTATCTTCTCAGACACATTGGTGAACTCAATTTATCAAATATCTCACTAATGAAAAGCTACTTGGAGTTTTTTCTTAGATCTTCTGGCCATGGAGTTGAAGGGTCACCAAGAGGTCCAATGTCTAAGACTTTGTCACGTTCCTAGAAATGCCTTTTCTCTACACATTTGCCAGTTAAGAACATGGCAGTGTGGTAGTGCCAACATCTAATTTACATGATGCAAAAATAATCCTGATAAAAGGTAAAGATTATCTGGTAGTTTTGAAATGATTAGACATTTCTAGTGCATACTAGGAGAACAGAACACTATAGGAAATAGATAAATGTACTAACATGAAATCTGGGAATGCCATATAGTCTCTTAGCAGTAAAAGGGCTGAGCTGGGCTAGTTCAGGTGTTCCGATTATTCTAGTGCATGAATGAAAGCTAACATTCTTTAAAGAAATATTTAAAATAGGTATATTTTAAAATTTATTTATTTACTTGATAAAGAGACACAAGAGAGGGAACACAAGCGGTAGTGGGGGAGTGAGAGAGGAAGAACGAGGCTTCCCGATGAGCAGGGAGCCCAATACGAGGTTCAATCCCAGGATCCTGGGACCATGACCCAAGCCAAAGATAGACGCTTAATGACTGAGCCACCCAAGCACCCTACTAAAAATATTTTAAAAACTAACATCAGGATGTGCCAGAGAATAGACACCAGGACCATACCACACTATTCCATTTCTTCTCAGATTCTTTCTTCAATGCCAGAAAGATGTATTCCTTAAACTTGAAAAAAGGGGGGGGCATATTTAGAGTATGGTACTTTGTAGAATCACAATAGAGGCAAGGATTCCACTCTTGAGTTTAATCTCAGTCTTCCTCATTCATTGTGTATCCTTGTTACAACCAGTTAATGTTGCTTCATTGTTTTACCTTAAACAAATGCACTACTAATTTTCCCAGAAATTACTTGAAGTTGCATCTTCATTGAGATTCTCAAGTGAAATTTCTAGAACAAGAAACAGTATGTGCATTAATGTCATTCTTATTGTAGGGTAAATCTTTATTGAGGGGAAAACACCTCAGAGCAAAAATGGCTTTTATTAAGTCAATTATTCATTGTTTGTGCTAGCTGCTTAACATGCACTGCTTTTCATAGTCCTTACCGCATGTCATAGTTATTTTTATCTGCATTTTAAAATTTTTATTTTATTATGTTCATTTAGCCAACATATAGTACATCATTAGTTTTTGATGTCTTGTTCAACAATTCATTAGTTGCGTATAACACCCTGTGCTCATCACAACATGTGTCCTCCTTAATACGCATCACCCAGTTACCCTACCTGCTCATCCCTCTCCTTTCTCTAACCCTCAGTTAGAGTATCCATAGTACGATAACTTACTTTTTTAAAATACTAAGTACTATTTGAATGTTGAAAGAATTACGGGTTTAAGGCAATTTGTTTTCTAGTATAAAAGATTAATCTCTATCAAAAAAGCAGGGATAACCTGATTTATGATAGTTGCTAAGGGAGTTGTTCCATATATATTACAAAAATTAGCAGACAGATTTTGGTGGTTTTAGAGAGGAGGAAGGCCAGTTTCTTTTACACAATGTAAGCAAATAAAACAAATATCTTGATGAACTACTGGTGACAATTATTGTGCTAGCATATATAATTCACGATCTATAAATAATTGTTTAAGTACATAAAATAAAAACTAAATTTCCACTACTCATTTACAGCATAATTCATTTCACAATTAAAAACTTAATAATTTAACTATAAATGATTTATGCAAAAGGTATCTATACTGTGTCTGTATAGTATACTGTATCTATACAGTGTCTTTGAAAACTAACTTGTAGTAGTAGTTGATATATGTTTTAATGGGACCTTCACCTAGAATCCAATCTTTAAATTATGACAGTCTTCCTATGTAAAATAACCAATCTTCTGTGTCATGCAAATCAACAGAAATTCAGGAATTTCTCTCTCCTAATTATTGCAATTCCATCAGAATAAATTCTAAATCAAATCTAATAATCTTAAACCATATTATGAAGCATAAGCATTTATGTAGTTTCCCCAAATTTTGTTAGATAATAATTTAAAAAAACAAGATCACTGGGGTACCTGGGTGGCTCAGTTGATTAAGCGGCTGCCTTCAGCTCAGGCCATGATCCTGGAGTCCCAGGATCAAGTTCCACATCGGGCTCCCAGATCCATGGGGAGTCTGCTTCTCTCTCTGACCTTCTCCTCACTTGTGCTCTCTCTCACTGTCTCTCTCTCAAATAAATAAATAAATACTAATAATAAAAAAAAAAAGTCCATACCCTTGTCTGTTAAATAAAGGATTATTCTTATTGACATGTTATAGATGCTTTAATGAGTTCTTAAAGTCATCAGTAAGTCACATCAGTTGATCTTAATATTAATAGAATGAAAACCAAATATCTCAACCAACTGCTGTATATATTATGGCATCTGTCTCTCCTTGACAATTTAATTAATAAATTCTACCATTTCTATTTAGATGTCACATTTATTCTGTATTTTTTTCTAAATCATTTGACACAAAGGTAATACAGAATGATGGTTAAGAATGCAGCTTCCTGGGCACCTGGGTGGCTCAGTTGGTTGGGTGTCTGCCTTCAGCTTAGGTGATGATCCCAGGATCCTAGGATGGAGCCCCATATCAGGCTCCCTGTTCCATGGGGAGCCTGCTTCTCCCACTTCCCTTTGCTCTTGCTCTCTCTCTTGCTGTCAAATAAATAAAATCTAAAAAAAAAAAAAAAAAAAAAAAGAATGTAGACTCTTGATTGAGAATTCAAATCTTGGTTCTATTATTTATATTTATAATTAGACAACTTGCTTAACTTACACACTTTGATTTTCTCATATTTAAAATAGAAATACACACAGTGGTGTTAAAGGGTAGTTTTAAGTATTCAAAAAGTAATAAAAATAAGTGTTTAGAATATACTTTGGCCAATGAATATGATTAATAAACATTAAATACAAATTATCCAAGGGTGCCTGGGTGGCTCAGTCAGTTAAGCATCTGCCTTCAGCTCAAGTCATGATCACTGGGGTCCTGAGAGCAAATCCTACATCTGACTTCTTGCTTGGTGGGGAGCCAGTTTCTCCCTTTGCTCTGCTCTTGCTCTCTCACACTTTTTCAAAAAACAAAATCTTTAAAAAAAATTATTTGTAAAAATTATAAACTTTCATTTATAAGAGAGAACTTACAAAGAACTTTGGGTTGTTAAGATCATATATGAAAAGGTCTAATTAAATTTATATTAATTGATCTAAACCTAAAAGACAGTGACTTGTCCAGGACATAGCTTATTCTTTTGATTTTAAATTAGAAATACTTTTGTAAAAAGGATATAAAGCATCCATTCAAGTTTTTGATTTTATGATTATATAACCCCTTTCTCTGTTTCAATCAATCCCCAAACTCTTCCCACAAGTTGAGCCTATATCACAACGAATTACAGTTTTGGAAGAACATGATAAATAAAAGCAACTGATAGTTATGTAGCCTGTAATAATGAACAAAATGTTTTACCTACAACGTCTCTTCCTTTTGATTCTTAGAGATCCTTAGTATTCTCACGTTGAGGAGGAATTTAAGTTAATAAAAAGTAAGTGAGGGTTTTATTAAAATATGTCTTTTCTGACTTTCATAATCTCATCTCTTCACTTTGCTCTTTTTTGGGAGTAAATAGCAGTTTGACTGGCCAGCAGGTACCTTGATGGATTTATGACTGCTCTTTTGCTTAAATTCAATCAATACATGGGATTTCTACTTCTTACTAGTAATGGTGAATTAGTATATAACAAACAACTGACCTGCTGAAATGGGAAATTTAAAAGCTGGATAAAATCTTCAACTAAGTAAACAAAATCAACTCAGTGACATCAGAGAGCCACTGAGACATCAAGGGCCTGAAGGCCCAAAATCAAGAAAAGGAATACCTAGAGTGGGCATCTTTTTTGAGACATCTTTTCATCTATTTGCAGCTGGCAACTAAGAGACTGTGAAGCTAAAAAAGGGTGAGTAGAAAGGGTAATTAAAGAAGCCGAGAAGGTTAATGACCTTTTTTTTTTTTGAGAGAGAGAGAGAGCAAGTGTTCATGAGGTTCAGGGGATGCAGAAAGAAAAGGAGTGAGAGAATCAAATTTTAAGCAGGCTCCACACCCCTGGCAGAGCCCACCAAGGGGTCCCATCTCAATACCCTGAGATTAGGACCTGAACGGAAATCAAGAGTCAGATGCTTAACCAAGTCAGTCACCCAGGCGCCCCTAACCTTTTGTTAATACAGAGCAGAGGAGAAGAAATTTGTTGTTCACAGACCCTGCAGAGATGGGTCACTGATAAATACCAACAGCTTATAGTTTGAACCTTAACAATTAATAAGGATAAACTAGAAATGAACCTGTAGATCTTTCCTTACAAAGATTAAAATTTAGCTGCAAATCAGTAGAATTCTTTTTTTTTTTTTAACGATTCTATTTATTTATTTGACAGGGAGAAATCACAAGTAGGCAGAGAGACAGGCAGAGAGAGAGAGAGAGAGGAGGAAGCAGGCTCCCTGCTGAGCAGAGAGCCCGATGGGGGGCTCGATCCCAGGACCCTGAGATCATGACCTGAGCCGAAGGCAGCGGCTTAACCACTGAGCCATCCAGGCGCCCCTAAAATTCTTGATTGAATTAGGTGATCACCCCTTACAGGAACTCCTTGCCAAAAGCAAAACTAATTCTCTTTGTAGAAAGGTAACATCTTAGGATGTAGATAATTGTATCATTGTCGGTGCCTTAAGCTTTTGGAGTTTCCTGCAAGATATAACACTACTGAGATTAATTTAAAGAAACACTTCAAAAAGCTTGTTTTTGCCTATTCTAGAGATATTCAAGTAGGATTATGAGAAACAAACAGCAAATAAATATACATAGTTCTTACAGAACAAAGCCAACTGTTGTTTGGACAGTAGATTTAGCAGTAAGGAAAAACCATGAGATATAATGACAACCACTCTTCCATTTTGAAGCATTTTTGTTATCATAGCTTTCATAATCCTCTTTGTCCCAGGCAAAGTAAGGCCATTCCAAAAAGAAAGCTTAAAAAGCTTTTTAACAATAGACCTTCTCATTGTCAACACTTCTTGGTATGGAAGGTTTTCTTCCTAAGTTAATACTGAGTTTACTCAGATAAAATAACACCACCAAGAAGCAGCCACCATCCCAAAGCCTGGGGGAACAGAAGACAGAGAGGTGAAACTACAGGATATCGAAGGAGGGTCCCACAGAGCTGTTTCCAGAAGTTCTAAGGAGCCAGAGCCTCTTCAGCCACTGCTTTAGCAGGCTGCTGCTGCTAACTCTTATGGGATCCTGTAAGGCTGACTGAATGAAGCTGGAGGGAGGGAGAGACACAGCAGGGGGTGGGGAGGCTGATATTTCAAAAGCAAAAATGAAACTGTGAAGCCATTATCTAAATGAATCAAGTCTTCCTGGGAAGACAGACCCTAGCCAATAAACAGGGATTGGGTTTCCCAGACCTTGACCACATTGGTAAAGTTCATTTTACTGTTGCCTTTCCTTCCTCCACTTCATAATCTACTAGTATAAATTGTCTATGCTACATATATATACAAACCGTCAAATGTCTATAGATCCCCATTTTATGTCTATGTACCATAAACACTTACTTCAAACACTTAAATCAAAAGAAAAAAATTCAACATCTTCTATTTATATTGATAGAAAAGTGTTTATCTAACAATTTCAACCATTAGAGGTATGGCATAATCAATGAGAAGCAATTAGAAAAGCACAATCAAAGGCAGCCCAGTTTTCAGAACATCAATAGACCCCTCTCACATAGAGCTATTTAATGTTGATTTTTCAAACTCTATAGAACACAAAAAATACAATGTTTTGCACTTTTTTAATGACAGATACAGTTTTATTTCCTAAAACTAATTTCTAGACAGTAGGAATACTTATGTATCATTAAAAGCACAGTTCAGAGTTGACAGACTTGAAAATTGGAATGGGTCAAAATACATTCTATATAGGCCCTTACCACACATTATTAATGGGTAAGACCAAAAAAATGGATGTATCTCCATCATGTAGCAGATCTGATAGAAGTAGGCTATCAATAAATATTGGCAAACAGATGATTCACTGTATTATACACTGAAAATGATATTATCCTATATTTAAACTAACTGGAATTTAAATAAAAAACTTAATATATTGGCAAATAGGTAAGTAACAGTGACAATTGTCTTTTATTTTTTATGGTATCCTAAATATTTTTCAGAAATATATGGAAATTTTTGACAGAAAAGACTTAAATTCATGACTGTAATTTTTACATTTATAAGAATAAGATTTTCATCTTTGTTAAAAACAAAATTTAGCGAGAAAAGTACAAAATAAATAATAAACATAATTTTTAAAAATTTCAGAGATCCATGAAGGATAAGGCAGAAAATAAAATACTCATTTTCTAGAATTATTTTATATTATAGCTATCTTGTCAATAAAAACTAAAGATATCTTTAGCCTAGCAGAAACTTTACCAGAACTAGCATCTCAGCCAAAGATGAAAACAACATAGAAGTATTTTAAGAAAATGAATTCAGGGAGGCTCGACCCAAAGGAAAAGTTCCCCATTATCACTCATCATTTAGCATCAGGAATTCCAATACTTAAGCTGCCCTTCTAGAATATGCAGATTCAGGACTATTCTGATTTGAGAAGGTGTGAAAGCTATACCAGTACAGATGTTGAGGCAATTTAGTCAAGAGTTTGAGAAAAACTCACTATAACCAATGTTTGGATCTATAGAAAAATAAATCACAATAAATATTCATTTGATCTATGCAATCACAGTTCTACTTCTTTAGTAAAAAAATGGGAAAGATACAGTAAAACCCAGATTTTCAGAATTTTGAAAAGGACACTGGAGTTCATTTTGTACAACTCCTTTATTTATAGGTAAGTACATTAGGCTCAGGCTTGACACGACTAGCTCACATTCATTAAATAATTTTGCAGAGGAAATACAAAAAAAAAATATGTGACTTTTAACTACTAGTCTTGTATTAATATTTGTTTTTAAATAAATATTGGATTTAACACTGTTTTAGTAACACTCCAGAGAAAAAGAACCAATATTAGATGAAGATATAGATATAAATGCAAAGATATAGCTCGCAGGAACTTCACCACAAACAATGTTCACATGATTATGGAAGTTAAGCAATCCCACCGTCTGCCATCTCCAAGTTGGAAAGCCAGTGGTGTTGAACACCTTAGAACCAGGTGTGCCAATGGTGTCAAGTCCAAAGGCCCAAGAACTGGGGGTCAATGGTTTAAGTTCTGGCTTAAGTCAGAAGGCTCAGGAAGCAGAAGTACTCACGTTTGACAGCAGAAGAAGACAGGTGTCTCAGCTTAAACAGATAGAGCAAATTTGTACTTTCTCTATTTTTCATTCTATTCAAGCCTTCAGCAAACTAGGTCTACAAAGTTAAATGTTAATCTCTTCCTGAAACTAGACATACCCCAAAATAAAGTTTTACCGGCTATCTGGGGATTCCTTAGTTTGGTCAAGTTAACACACAATTAACCAATATGAACACCAACTCTTCTTATAACCAAATCATTCATCCCACCTGATCTAGAACTTTTCATCATAGCATATTCAATAAGATGACTGAATCACAATGTGAACTCTTCAAATATTCCAGGAAAACGTCAACAAAACAAAACAAAACCAAGTGGACTACCCAAAGGAGCTTTGAGTATAGCTTCCTGTACTCTCCCCCTGCCTCCAAAGAGAAAAGATAAATTTAAATGGTCTTCATGATCAAATATTTTTGTAGAAGGAATATCCACTCACTTTATAGAAAAGCAGCCATTGTATAAAATGACTAGACACACCCATAATCCGAACAGTTAAAAGAACTGTGGAAACACACAAGTAAAGGGTACGAGAGAAGTCATCAAATGATTCAGAATAGTTTTCTGAAGAAAAATCATTAGGTGTTTGTTTTGGGTTTTTTGTTTGTTTGTTCTGCTTACAGTTTCACCTAGAAGAAAACCCATCAGAATCTTCAGAGTGGTTTTAAAAAGAAGGGCTGGCTGGGGCAGCTTGAAAAGGTTCTGTAAGTGAATCTGATATGCCCAATTGGATGGTAGCCAGAGTTGGAATAGAAGACTATTTCCTTTATTCTGACAGATGTCCAGACCCCTCATTCCATCAAACTACAGTAAGGCCTGTAGTGAAGCAATCTGACGTATCAGATACCATATTAGATCCTTTACATCTTTACCTCATTTAACTTTCATCCACTTCCCTCAAAAAAACCTCAGAAGTAGTAAGTAGATTTTATTTAGGGAAATCATTCATTTGCTTTATCTTAAGTTCCGTCTATAGTAGTTTAATACTTATTCTTTCTTATCGAAGATGTGTATGATCTTCTTTTAAATATATTTTCAAAAGTTGCTCACTGTTCTTAAATCATTAATTACTGAATTATATACGCATATTTCTCTAACATCACTTCAGAGACCCACAAACTATATATAGTTCTTGAGTGTGGCGGTCTAGTCCCCAAACTGTAATGGTAGTTGTAATTCAAGAGACACCAACAATAGAAATTACATGAAGCCAATAAGTTACAGTAATATTATTTTGTGATACTGCTAGCAGAGTTTTCACACAGAGAAACCCTGTCCATGGTTTCAAAATTCTGGTTACAGTTACTAAAAGGAAACTTTTAGTTTAGAGTTACTAAAAGGGGAAAAAAAATAATAATAAAACAAAACAGAACACAAAACAGTTCTGCACTACTGCACCTCACCCAGGGTTAATTAGAATGCTCTCCCTTGATCCTCTGAGGCTTAAGGTTGTGACAAACAGAATGCATCCCAAGCAACAAACACCAAATATTAACATGCCCTCTGTAAAGGCATTAGCTTTAAATGAAGTCAACCATAATCAGATGTTTGCAGCAAATCATGCACCTACAAATGTTATTAACATTGCAACCTGCTTGACACATCTAGTCATTGTGTTTACAACCTAAAGAAAATAAAACATAAAATGAAAACGTTTTCTTGTCAGGGTCAGGCTATTGTCATTAATTTCATTCTTCACTACTGTGGGATTTTTGTTTTGTTTTCTTTTATTGCAGATTTTTCCCCCCTCATATAAGGCTGTCAATTGTTAACTCTCCACTTACTCTACTGATATGTAGAGAACAAGAAAATTTTAAACTAAAATTTTAAACTAGACAAAATAAACTAAAGACTTATTTCAATAATGGCAATTAAAGACACTATAAGTGCACCTGTGTCAGTTAAATGTCCAGCTCTTGGTTCCAGCTCAGGTTGTGTCCTGAGAGTCTGAAGATGGAGACCCGCTTTGGGCTCTGTGCTCAGCAGGGAATCTGCTTGAGTTTCTCTCTCTCCCCCAACTTGTGTTCTCTGTGCTACCTTGTGCACATTGTCTAAAATAAATAAATCTTTTAAAAAATAACAAAAATTAGGGTGCCTGGGTGGCTCAGTGGGTTAAAGCCTCTGTCTTCAGCTTGTGTCATGATCCCAGGGTCCTGGGATCAAGCCCCACATCAGGCTCTCTGCTTAGCAGGGAGCCTGCCTCCCCCCCTCTCTCTTGCCTGCCTCTCTGCCTACTTGTGATCTCTATCTGTCAAATAAATAAATAAAATCTTAAATAAAAAAAAAGAAAAACCAATTAAAAAATAAGAAAAATTAAAAGACGCTATAAAGCTGTGTTGGTATTACGTACTTAAAACCAATACTCAAAAGAACACACAAAAGGAGACAACCTCTAGTGACTTGCATTCCCTAAGGAAACTACCCATTCTTTTGGAAAATTTATCTGAACAGGTATTTCTGAAGGTAAAGAAATAGTCTTGGAGCCAGTGTTTTTTAAGAGACTGCTATGCCAAAGATAGATCCAATCATTTTAAAATACAGAAAGATGCTGTTTAAATGCTGAGATCAAGAATAACCTGAAACATTTATAAGAACATTTTCTATCATTAATTATTTAATGCATAAATGTGTGTCAAATCTCTTCTTTAACTTCCTTTAAATTTTAAAAATAAAACAGCTTTATCAAGAAATGTCACCTGAATAATACAATGCTGAATTATACAAGCAATGCTTCACCACTGCCTTAGATGCCATTCTGCAGGTCGTAGGCACATACAGCATGGAAGGAAACCTCTGCACTGGAGGGGAGAAGAGATACAGGTGGAGCATTGAAGGGGATGGCTGCTCACTACTGTCCAAGCTACAGTGTGGGACACACAGCAATCTGTCTAAGAAGCAAACCCCAGTGGAAAGGATTCAGGAAATAAAACCTCAGCAGAAATTAGGCACTGAGTGGGAAACCCCAATGTGAGCAGACACAGAGGAGAGTAGAGATTCTCTGAGGGTATTTTTTTTTTTATTGTTCATCTGGTTATATATACACAGATATATACATATATTTATATATGTACATTTACACACACACACACACACACACTTTTCATCTTTTTTGTAGTGTTAAAAAGAAAATCAGAGACCCCAATTGGTGTCATTTGGGCCAGGCCAAGTCACTAAACCGGGGTTTAATACCTATTCTAACTGTAGTTTCAACTCCCCCCAGAAATATGAAGTCTTAATCCATCAGAAATTTTCTGATCAGCACCAATGAGGTAATCTGTCACATGGGCCTTCTCCATCCCTCAAAGGAATATGTGGTCATCTACCTTGTAAAACCCCCCGCCCCTGCACACCACACCCCCACCAAAGAAAGGTGGCTTTGCCTGGCTTTTCCTTCCTTCTCCCTTGCCAGTCACTTTCATGCCCTGCCCTCCTTCATATTAAAATCTCATATTTGGGGGCACCTGGGTGGCTCAATGGGTTAAGCCTCTGCCTTCGGCTTAGGTCATGAACTCAGGGTCCTGGGATCGAGCCCCACATCAGGCTTTCTGCTTAGCAGGGAGCCTGCTTTCCCTTCTCTCTCTGTGTGCCTCTCTGCCTACTTGTGATCTCTCTCTCTGTCAAATAAATAAATAAAATCTTAAATAAATAAATAAAATCTTAAATAAATAAATAAAATCTCATATCTTGCACAACTCCTCAGAGCTCCTCTCTACTTGCTACATGGGAAACTGCCTGATTTATGAATAATTTAATAAAGCCAATTAGAACTTCAAGTTTACTCAGTTGATCATTTGTTCTTTAACAGTAGTCAGATGGGAGTCAGAAAAGTCACCTTGGAATCACTAAAAACAGCCCCTCTGAAAGAGATTATACAGACCTTGAAATGACTCAGGAAGGACAAATCATGTGCAGCCACACAAGCTTCCCAAAAGAATGGGTATAGAGTAAATACAATCATTTCCTCAGAAGAAGAGATCCTTTAGAGAGGAAGAGAGAAGTGATTTTGGATGTGTGCTATAACCTATTCCTGAACCAGTCTTTGTTTCTGGTCAGACTTTATCCTTAGTAGGCTTTACATGGGAGTAAACTGAGCTCTGCCATTTTGGGAGCGCCTGCTCAGTGCAAGCCTAGTCACTTGAACACAAAGGAGTCCGATCATTCTGGTCCACCAAAGAATGAGGTTTGTGAAGTTCTGGATAGGATAGGACAATGATATGATGTGATTAAAAACAGAAAAAATAAATAAATAAATAAACATGCATTGCAAATTCAAGTGTAAAAATTGTTTCTTGTAACTAAAGGGAAACAGAATTTGCCACCCAAAATAGCTCTCTTTGGCAAAAGGATTGTTTTAAGCTGATTATTTTTAATAAACAGCATATATAGAAAAGCTCTTATAAACTGAGTGGACGTTACACTTTTTAAAAGAAACATTTACATTTATAAGGGAAATCTCAATTTGTTAGGATGCCCATCTCCCTCCCCACACTGTACCAGAAAGAGAAGGATGACAATCTCTAAAAACTCTTCTTTTTTTTTTTTTTTAATTTTTTATTTTTTATAAACATATATTTTTATCCCCAGGGGTACAGGTCTGTGAATCACCAGGTTTACACACTTCACAGCACTCACCAGATCACATACCCTCCCCAATGTCCATAATCCCACCCCCTTCTCCCAAACCCCCTCCCCCCCGGCAACCCTCAGTTTGTTTTGTGAGATTAAGAGTCACTTATGGTTTGTCTCCCTCCCAATCCCATCTTGTTTCATTTATTCTTCTTCTACCCACTTAAGCCTCCATGTTGCATCACCACTTCCTCATATCAGGGAGGACTAGTGTCCAGAATCTATAAAGAACTTAGCAAAACTCTTCTTAATGGAGAAGTCAACCACTAAAATTTGTATAACAACCTTGCCTTTGTTTACTCGCCTTTTCTAATAACCTCTCCAAAATAGCCTCCCGTATTCACAAAATCTTTTGTCCTTAGCTAGAGAGGTTAACTGTTATCTTGGGCCATTTCAAGGAGTTATTCAGTTTTCCTGGGTCTCTACCACGCATATAGAAGATATGCATTATTAAACTTCTGTGGGCCTCCCCCCCCCACCGTTAATCTTTTATAGGGATGTCTCAACCAGGAACTTAGAAGGGTAGAGGGAAAATTATTTTTCCTCCCTCACAAAGCTTCTGTATTAGCTTATATATGTCCATGCAGAAATGACAAAAAGTATAAAAAATGCTGGATATAGTGAGAAGCAGAATTGCTGGATATTTATTTACATATACAGTTTTACTGCAGAACAAAAATTGTTCTTTAAAGCTATATTCTTACATGCTTTTTTCTTCCTCCTCTATCAGTACTGCACAAGAGATTTGATTTCCCCATTTCCCTGCATACACTTGGAATTATCAGACTTCTTTAGATTTGGCAAACAGACTGGTGTTAGTTTTTAGTTGTTTTGTGTTTCCTGTGATTTTTGAAAATGTTGAGTAGTTTTTCATGTCAATACCAACAATATGTGATTTTTCTTTTTGAAGTGCTTGTTTACATTTTCACCCATTTTTGTATCAATTTTTTTGCCTTAATGGTATGCAGATGTTTTAAAATGTTATATTCTTGATACATGCACTGAAACACCCTCTCAATCTAGTCTCTTTTCACTTGGTTGATAGTGTCTCCTGTCACACAGATCTTATTTAATATATTAATCCATCTTTTACAATTTGCTCACATTGTGTCACTCTTTAGCTGGGTATTAAAAATTTTTTTTTAAGAAAAACCTACATTCTTATTATTTCAGCTGTGAATTTTCCTATTTTTTGTCTTTTTATAGCATTTAGTTTGTTCATGATTTGAGATTGAGATCTGATTTTAGTTATTATGTGGATAGCCAATGGTCACAGCAGCATATATTGACTAACCATCCTTTCTCTGTTTCCACTTCTACCATCGATTAAGTTTTCATACATGTGAGCCTATTCGTGGATTCAGTGTTAACACATGGAACTAAAAAGAATTATCTTTATGTTTCAACCTGGCTATCAGCAGCAGCAGGACTTGACTTACCACCACCAATCTGATGAAGTCCAAGTTTCCAAATTATGGCCACTTTCTCCTGAAAGGTATGAGGGATCCTGGTAGCCCAGTTGATTCTATAGTTTGGAAGAACTCTAGTCCTAGAACATTATATTATTGTGAAAAGGCAAGGATGCTTTTAGGACTTAAGAGGTGGCAGTAAATAAAAACGAAACAAACCATACAACTTAATGGGATGAACACTGCTCCAGTTATAACAATTTGAGCCACTATAATCACAATCTTCAATATTATGAATAATAAGAATACATTGAGCTTGTGAAAGGTTCTTCATTTATTATTATATTGAAAGAAAATAACTAATATAAATTACAAAAACTTTTAGCTATGCAAAACATGGAGATATATTAAAGGATATGTTTTAGATTTTAGTCATTTCAGTAAACATGGCCAATGCTAATGCACATCATTAATAGCACTGTTAATGATGTCAATTAATAACATCAGTGTTAATACACATAGACATCTTGCTTCTACTAAGTAGGTCTTTTTCAGGTAGTCTCCATGCCCAGCCAGTGGGGAGCACAACTTGGGGCTTGAATTCACAACCCTGAGATTGAGACCTGAGTTGAGGTCAAGAGTCAGATGCTTAACTGAATGTATGTCTTTATTTTATTTTATCTTAAAAAATTTTATTTATTTGAGAGAGAGAGATTATGAGCTGGTGGAGGAAGGGGAGGCAGAGGCAAGAACAGACTCCCCGCTGAGCAGGGTGCCCAATGTGGAACTCAATCCCAGGACCCTGGGATCGTGACCTGAGCCAAAGGTAGACATGTAACTGGACCACCCAGGTACTTGTGTATGTCTTTTCATAAGGTATGGGTTTTCTGTGTATAAATAAGAGTAAACACAATAAACTATGTGTAAGGCAAAGTATCCTGCAAAACTAGAAACTGGTCATCACCAAACGTCTCTCATTCTAGCCAGGTGGAAAGAGTTCATTATATTATAAAATTATTAATTAGATAAATATTTTTAATAGATAGGACACAAGACAATACTTCTGAGAAGTTAACCTAATTCTGTGGATGACCACCAACCTATAATGACAATAATGCATTCCTAACGTTTTAATAATGTTAAGAAAGTGAACCAGTATCATATAATAATAATTCCATAGGATATGTAATGTGGGATAATTAAATCATACATATGCAATGGTCACTCTAGAGAAAATATAGTAAGTTAAAATATGTAATAATACAGATAAAAATAAAGAAGTCTTACCAATATACACAGGAAGCCATATCTGAACAGAGGTAAAGATCTAACTCACTGTCAAAAAAGCAACCAGGTACCAAAACTCAAAGAATCTATCGGTTGATAATCCAGATATTCTAACTTAGATGGGTCTGAGTGCTTTTTATTTTTTGTTTTTCCTTTTTGGTCTGAAAAGATTATTTGAATATGTGAACTATATTAAAGTATTTCTGCTCTGAAACCATAAAACAATATCAAAATAAGTATTTCCATAACCCTAAGAAAGCATAAAAACTGAGTATAGAAAAATAAGTAAAAGGCATCCAAATTGTGGGGCGCCTGCGTGACTCAGTGGGTTGAAGTATTTTATACCACATATAAAGATCAACTCAAAATGGATTAAAGCCTTGAATGTAAGTCCTGGGAATACAGGCACTAATCTCCTTGACATAAGTCTTGATAATTTTTTTAATATGACACTAAAAGCAGAAGCAACAAAACCAAAAATAAATAGGATTGTATAAACTAAAAAGTTGTTGCTCAGTAAAGGAAACCATCAACAAAGGAGAAGACAATCTACTGAGTAGGAGAAGGTATTTGCAAATCATGTATCTTTTATAAGAAAATAAAATCTAAAACACATGAACACATTCAGGATTCAAAAAAATTTCAATAGGACAGAAGAAAAAAAATGTATTTTGTTTTTTTTTCTTTAGGCCAAAAGAAAAAGGCTATAAATTTGACAGAAAATATAACTTATAACTGACTGTTCTTTTCCTTGCTTGGTAGGTATAATTAAATCATCATCCAAAAATGCTATGTCAGTTTATACTTTCACCAGTGGTGTAGGATATTCTTCCCCACCTCTGAAAAACCACAGATGCTTCAGTTTTTACATTTAAATATATCTACTTATAATACTTACTAGCAGTATTGTATATTTTATATTCCTTGATGTAATAAGTCCTTATACCAAGGAGATAATTATGGATATCCAATAAATCTATGTACAACATTGTTGGATGCAATACCATTAAGTTCAGAATGAATTATAAATAACCCACATTTCAAATTGTTGACTGGTTAAGTAAATTGTGTTAAATTATTCTATACCTATACAGTATATTCTATTATTCTATTCTATATTATTATAGAATATTATAATATTCTATATAGAATATTCTATTCTATTACTATACAGTAAAATATTACACTATTTACTAAGAATATCTGCTGAAAATGTACAGTAAGAATAATTCAGTTTAAAGAATGTGAATTATGATCTCATTTTAGTAAAAAGTAGATACACAAATGAGAAGTCTAGAAAATTAGGTATTAATCTGCCACATGAATACAAGGGTAACTGAGTAATTATCTTTATCATCTCAATATTAACAATAAATATGAGCTATTTTTTAATTAAAAATACAAGTTACTTGTCAAGGGGAAAATGGTCAAAAACTTCATCTGACAGCATTTCATGAGAAAAGTTCTAGAAATCATAGTTAATCACACACAATTTTCATTTAGTCAACTAAGTTAAAAAATACATAGAAATAAACATTAAATATGTATTGCCAAAGATTTTTAATACAATATCATTCCATTAATGCTTATGTTTATGTATATTTTGCCTGCTCTCTAAAAAGTCTGAAACACTCAGTGGAATTATAGTTTCAGCAGTTCAATAGATTTCATTAAGCATTTGAACAAGAATAAAAATGCAAGAAAATTTTCAAACTTTTATAAAATATGTTTTATAAATTTAGTATTAAGCTAGGTACATAAATGCAGTAGTGCAGGTTCATCAATATACAGTTCTTTGTATATTAAAGAGAAAATTAACAAATACCACCAGTTTAGATTTCTACATCTAATTTGATGTTTTTCAAATTCCGAAAGGAATGTATACATTAAGTCAAATGAAAAATTTCAGGATTGGGTAGAACAAGAGATTATCATTTCTTCCAATCCACTCACCAAGGCCTGTTGGCCTTGCAAAGTCTCTACTAGCAGCCTGGCACATGCCCTTTCACTTTTCTCTTGCTCAACCAAACACACACCCAAATATATACACCACACAGGTGTTTGTTTTCAGAACTGACTCACACATAACTTCATCTAACCTGTCTTTTCATGTTTTGTTTTGTTTTTTTAATTTATTTATTATTTTATTTATTTATTTGACAGCAGAGATCACAAGTAGGCAGAGAAGCAGGCAGTTGGGAGGGTGGGGGGACAGGCTCTCCACTGAGCAGAGAGCCCGATGCGAGCCTCGATCCCAGGACCCTGGGATCATGACCTGAGTTGAAAGCAGAGGCTTTAACACACTGAGCCACCCAGACGCCCCTTCATGTTTCGTTTTAAGTAGTTCTTTCTGTATTATCAGTATATAGACATTCATTTAAGACCTATTTTTCTAATTATGTCCCTGAACACTTATAGTCCTACAAATGTTTTAGATAAATGGAATGTTACCATCAAGGTACTTTTTATTTAGGTTAAAGTTATTTGCTCCTGTATTTTT
Source organism: Mustela nigripes (assembly GCF_022355385.1). Taxonomy (NCBI): domain Eukaryota; kingdom Metazoa; phylum Chordata; class Mammalia; order Carnivora; family Mustelidae; genus Mustela; species Mustela nigripes. The sequence continues at coordinate 62,516,810 of NC_081559.1, read as the reverse complement.
TTTCTTGTTTCTTCTACTCCTCTCTTTCCTTGACCCCAATTACTCTCCTCCACCTTCTATCCACCCTATGATGACACATATTAATGACCTGATATAGTTCACATTAATGATGCTTTGGAAATGCTAAGGAGAAGCAGAATTGCAATGAAGTAAAAGTATCATAAAAATGTTACAATTAGTAACAGCTTTTAATCATAAATAATTTAAAAATGTAGTTCTTATAAATTAAGGCAATGGAATTTGTTAAAACAATCTGTGCTGTATTAATTAAAAATGCACTCCCTAAATGACAGAAAAATAGGCATGCAAAGAACATTTGGGTAAAAGTGTTTTCTAAGCTTATTCATGATGCAAAACCTCAGACTCATATGAGAGAGATGCCAGACTGCACCTGTTTCAGGGGGGAGGGAGAAGAAGAGGGAGAGAAGCAGTTTACTTCCATTCCTTAGCTTAGCAGGCACAGAGAGAACACCAAGATTTCTCCCTCTGGCCTCTCAAGTTTGGAAATCTGACCTATGTTTAGAAGTTAAGTTTTTAAAACTACTTAAACATCATCTCACTTTAAAGCCATGTGGGTCTAAAAGATAATCTATTCAACTTTTTTCCCCCTTTTTAATAGAAATTAAGACCCAAAGTGGTTAAAACAGCTTGACTGTTTTCACAGCTAATTAAAAACAAGGCTGGAACCCAAACTGAGGTCTCTTTCAGTCCACAAATTTTCACCTTCTCTGTATTTTCTTTGTAATGCTGAATCAAAACCTCAGTGACAATGGTAAACACTTAAGAATCTGTATACAACTGAATGAGGGGTTCCCTTCAGTCCTATGGTTAATGACAAAATCCTTTGTAGTTGGGATGAGTACTGGGCAGCTCCCCACTTGTGAGAGCAGGAGGTGGCTGCCCTGTGGGCTCCTGACAATCTGGATTCTAGAATGGCGATTTCCAGTGATGGGTGAGTCCATTACAGCCCCCAGTCCTGCAACGTGCTCTCCCTGAAAGTGGAAGTCTTACCACATTAGATGTTTTTTAACTTGAGATATAAGTGTATCACACTACTTTGCGTTTCTGAGCATATGGAAAGCAAGCATGTAGAAAACTACATGTGCAAATATACACAGGACGATGCCCAAGTTTTTATTCATTAACTGTACTTTTTAGTTGCTGAATTATTTTTTTTTTTCTATTTAGGAAAATAAGGCCATAAAAGTTCTGTCTGGTTAGAGGTAGTGATTCCCAACTCAAGACTATCCTCGCTACTAACACCACCTGCAAGTTTGAGGGTCCCCAAGCCCACCTTTACATTCTATAATTCATTAGAAGGACTCACAGAACTATGATTATAAAGTTTTAATGCTCATATTTATAGTGGATTACAAGGAAAAGATACAGGTTAAATATCAGCAGTAGGAAGAACCATATAGGGCAGAGTTTAGAAAAGGTATCAAACACAGGTCTCTCCCCATGAAGTCATGGACAAGTACATGACAAAAAAACACAGCATACTGCAAATCAGTGACTCTCCCCAAAGCCTCAATGTTCAGAGCTGTTATCAGGGCTCCATTCCGGATGTACTGATTGATCTCCCATGTGACTAATCTCTGGAAGTTCAATGATACCCATGACCCAAATGTAACCCAAAGTCTCTGCTCTAAGTCACATTGTTGGTCTTTCTGATGTTGGTCTTTCTTATGGCCTCCACCATAAGACTATCCATAGTTCAAAGACCCCAAAACAAACACAGCCATTCCCATCAGGCATGACATGCCAAAGGCTTAGAGATTATCTCCCAGATGCCTAAGGCAAAGGCCAAACTTCTCTTTTCGGACAAGGGTAAATTCTTTATTACATAGAACTTCTGTTGACAATCCCCTGACCCAGAAATAGTTTATTTAAATGATTAGAGACCAAAGTATACAATGGAAAAATTAAGGTGAAAAACACCTTTCTTACTTATTCAAGAAAGGATTTTTATGTTGGCATGATAGTCCACAATAGACAAGTTGATTTCCATCATCCCACTCAAAGAATGAAGTCATTCTGATAGAGGCTCACGGAGTTACTATTTAAAGGACTAAAACAAAAAGTTTACATCTGGAAATGTAATTGTAATGCTGAATCATTATAAATTACATTTATAAAAGTAGTTTAGGTATTAAAAATAAGTAAAAATCTGTTTTCTATGCAGTAGAGAGGAAAGAAAAACAAGCAATAACTGGAAGATCCATGTTGCTCTTGGCAGTCAAAACTGTTAATTTTGACCCGCAGACAAAGAAGACAATAGCATTTTGTCTGAGATCATAACCATATTTTTCCATATTCTTTTTTTAAAAGATTTTTATTTATTTGACAGTGAAAGAGAAACAGTGAGAGAGGGAACACAAACAGGGGGAGTTGGAGAGAGAGAAGCAGGCTTCCCGCTGAGCAGGGAGCCCAATGCAGGGCTCGATCCCAGGACCCTGGGATCATGACCTGAGCTGAAGGCATATGCTTAATGACTGAGCCACCCAGGCACCCCTCCATATTCTTTATAGTAGTGTACATTAAAATCAGAATTACATTTAAAAAGTTATAATACCATTATCTTTCATCAACATAAAAAATATATAATAACTAGAAAATTTTCTTTTGTGAATTTAAATTTTTCATTGAGGATGTTATAATATTGTCTATTAAATTTGATATGTCATTGTATATGAGAAAGCACAAGAAGAATGGAGTGTAACCCTAATATAGAAAATACACAAAATAACAATTTCGCTAACGTATTTCTTAAATGATTATTTTAAGTGTTCTCTAAGGCAATTTAGATTACTTGCCCAGAAACATCATCTAAATGTACCCATAGAGCTGTAAGAAAGATGCCAAATTACATGCAGCTCACCATAACAATACTTTATTTTAATTAAGAATATTTCTAGAACTTGGAAGAAAATTAAATATGTCATGGCCCGCTTGAAGGAGGCTAGCTACCCATCCAATACCATAGACCCATCACATAGCAATACAAAATTTTGTTATTTAATGACTGTGTTAGAGCAGATCTGACTTAGAAAAATAAAAATTCTAAGATTAATTCTCAAATGAAAAGAACAGATTATTTTAAATTTAGTTTGGAATTCTTTTTTTTTTTTTTAAAGAATTTATTTATTTATTTGACAGACAGAGATTACAAGTAGACAGAGAGGCAGACAGAGAGAAGAAGGGAATCAGGCTCCCCGCTGCGCAGAGAGCCCGACATGGGGCTCTATCCCAGGACCCTGGGATCATGACCTGAGCCAAAGGCAGAGGCTTTAACCCACTGAGCCACCCAGGCGCCCCAAATTTAGTTTGGAATTCTAATGGTACTTTAGTGATATTGAAGGATTAAAATGTCAAAGAATGTCCTACTTTTAATTAAATCCTTCGGGTCTGTCTCTTGCTTAGGAATGACAAGCAAAAAGCACACTTATACTTGTTAAAGGATTTCCTTCTCTTTAGGTGCCTGTGGTTCTTGGTCATGCCATTTCAAAGAATGAAGAAGAAGACCAAAGGAAAAGTGGTGGGCAGCAAAGCAAAGTTTACTGGGAAATAGTAAAGTGATAGTATCAAACTCCCTAGGAGTGAGGGGACCCAGGAGGGTTGCCATCAGAGTTTCAAAGTCCAAGGGTTTATGGGTGTGTTAGAGGGCTGTTTTAATCTGATTAACCCTCTCTGTTCCTGTCATCCAATCAGGTTTATTCATCTATCACTTACGAAAGTGTGCAGAGCTCCTTCAAGAGTAGTTTCTTCTTAGGGCAGGAGCCCCTTGTCCCTGTCTACCTTTCATCCAACTATCCATTATAGTTTTTGTTGCTGTTTTTCACCAGAATGTTAATTTACTAAAGGAAGTAGAAATAAGGGAGACTAAAGAGTGGTTTCATCAGCTGAGAGTGGGACAGGTCTCTTTACTAGCTAGACCCAAACCCATTCAATGTAGGGCCAAACCCAAATTTTCCAGAGTAGACACCAGTCTCTTTGCCCCCAGAGCTGCCCATGTCCTTATTACCCAGCTTCGATCTAATTGCCTTTTTTTGCCCTAAAGTATTCAACTCTCTTGCACACACACCCCCCAAAAAAAGACAATAAAAAAAGCATTCTTGTTGTTTTTAAGACTTAAAGTTCAAGTCTCCATAATAAAAAGCTATTCTCATTTACATGTTTATTCCATTTCTTGAGGGCAGGCACAATCAATGCTAGAGCATGGGATTCAGAATCAAATTCAAGTCCAGTTCTTACTACTTTAATCTTAAAGATTAATAGAAATTCTCAAAGACCCCATTTTTCCCTGTGTAAAATAAGGATAGTAATAACTTCATTCTGAGTTCACAGTAAGGATTAAACGAAATGATTTATGCTTCTTATCTGTTGTCATGCTCTTGTACCAGAATGAAAGCCACAGCCTCAAGAAAGGCAACTTGGAAGAAAATCTGATCTGCTTTGTTTCTTCACTGTAACCCTCCTTGATTCAGACATACTTCCTATGGATACTGGACCAGAAGACAAATATGAATGGTTGATACTTGTCTATACTCAGAATTATTTCTTTCCTTTGTCCACTAAGCCTTTAATACAAACCATCACCCATAGTTCCTGCTTTCCATAGGCTGAGTTCTTTCAGAATTTGCTCCATAGAGCTCTAAAGAGAGCCCATTCAAGCTCTATCAACTCAGCCCTGCTTTGGTAACTCTAATGTTAACAACTCTTCTCTTCTGAAAGTCAGTGGCCCCAAGTAAATATACCTCTAGCTTTCCTGCCTTACCAGTATACCAGGCAGGCATATTTTGACATGTCAAAATCTCTAAAACTCACTCTCTAAACCTAGGTTTTATATTATTGTCATTTGTCTTAAATGCTCTCATTAAAGTTAGCATCAGGGTCAAATGTATTTCTTACTTTATATTTATCTTCAGTTTCTAGTAACTGCTTTGCTCAAAGCTTCTTAATAATCTTTCTTAGAAAGACAAAGTAGTCATCTATCTCAACCACTTGATTGCTCCTTTAACTTAATCTAACTTAGCAAATCTGAGACTCTTGCTGTCTTATTATTAGGTCCATGGTTCCCATCTGTATTTTGTCTCTCACTTGGGTCCTAATAGTGCATATTACTCATCTACAAATTTCCCTGGTGACTTCAATCTTAGATTGAAAAAACTTGGTCAGTATCATTGACTGAAAATATGAAGGCAACATGGAATATAGTAAAGTCTGCAACTTGAGACTTGAACCTAAGAGCTCCTTTGTGGAGAGGGTCAGCGAAGCTCACCACCTAGGGCTAGTAGTACCACATGGCCAGGAAAGTTCTAATACCAGTGATTCCTTCTCTGGGACCAGAAATCACCCCTGAGATGAGCAGAATTCTGCAGAATCTCAACTATTCACAGTCTCCAGAAGTCCTGCTCTACCTGTGATCATAAAGTCTGAGCTCTTGCTCAATTCCTCAATGTTACAACCAGTGTTATAATATAAATGTAATTTTTATAGTTAATGCATAGATTTTTGTTTTTGAATATTTATTCATTTATTTATTGAGAGCAAGAGAGGGAGATTGTGCCTGAGCAGGGAGAGAGTGCAGGGAGACAGAGAATCCCAAGCAGACTCCATGCTGATTGTGGAGCTTGACACGGGCCGCAGTCTCATGACCGTGAGATTGTGACCAGAGCTGAAATCAAGAGTTGGACACTTAACCAACTAAGCCATCTAGGCACCCCATTAATGCATAGACTTTTTTTTTTCTTCAAAAAAGGATACTCTGAAGCTTAACATATTTCTAACACAAAAGTCCACTTGTATTAAAAGTGGTCTTTGAACAACAGTTCCTCCCTGCCTTTCATATCTCTCTGGAATGATATACTCTCTCTTACCTTTAAACACAGCTTCTTCACTTGATCAATCCCAGTTTGACTCTACCTCCTACAAGCCAATAAGCACAGGCATTTTCTTCTAATAATTCTCAGATTTGCCTTTGATTTCCAAGTAATGATAGCCATGAGGCAGATAGAATAAAGAAAAAAATCAAAGTTAATTCTTTCCCCTTTTTCTGTTCTACGTAGGGTGAGAATAAAATAATGCATAAAAGGTATTAAATATAAATGTTTTATTAGTATTATTTTCCATTAAAATCACATTTATGCCTCAATCAAATTATGATTAAAACAACAGAGGAAGAATTATACTCCCTTTTACTTTAAAAACCAAGGACGATTTTTTTTTCCCATTATGAAATGCTAAATTGATAATGATCATTAAAATGAAATTAGCTGCCTTTGAATTTTATGAATAACTCTAATCAACATACACAGTGAATGTGCTTAAGAGTCCACACAAAATGGTATTTAATAAGAGAATTAAATTATATAAATAAAAGGTATAAAGGGAATTTATAGATTAAATTTGGATCTGAAAATATAAAGAGGTTTAGGTTAAAAACCCTAATTGAGATTACTCAATACTTGATTTTAAGTTTTCAAATTACTGTTTGGATCTCAATAGAACATTTATATTTTACATGGTAGAAACCATTAGGCCAAAATTCAATATCCTTTCATGATAAAAACTCTCAATAACTGATGAATCATTAAGCATTGTATGAAAAACTGGGGGCCCCTGGGTGGCTCAGTAGGTTAAAGCCTCTGCCTTCGGCTCAGGTCATGATTCCAGGGTCCTGGGATGGAGCCCTGCATCAGGCTTTCTGCTCAGCAGGGAGCCCACTTCCTCCTCTCTCTCTGCCTGCCTCTCTGCCTACTTGTGATCTCTGTCAAATAAATAAATCTTAAAAACAAAAACAAAAACAAAAACATTGTATCAAAAACTGATAATGTACTATACCTAGGCTAATTGAATTTAAATAGGAAAATGCTAATAATGCACTTTAAAAAATCCTCAATAAAGTACATATAGAAAGAACATATCTCAACTTAATAAAAGTCACATATGATAAGCCCACAGCTAACATCGTACTTAATGGTGAAAGGGTGAAAACTTTTCAACTAAGAACAAAACAAGGGTGCTCACTCTTACCACTTCTATTCAACATGGTACAAGAAGTTCTAGCCAGAGCAATTAGGCAAGAAAAATAAAGGGTATCTAGGTTGGAAAGGAAGAAGTAAAATTATCTCTACAGATGACATGATCTTATATATAGAATATCCTAGATTCCACCAAAAACTGTTAAAGCTAATGAATTCAGTAAAGTTAGAGCATACAAAAAAAATACAGAAAACATTTTCACTTTTATACACTAACAATGAGCTATATGAAAAAGAAATTTAAAAAATAATTTCAGGGATGCCTGGGTGGCTCAGTTGGTTAAGCAGCTGCCTTCGGCTCAGGTCATGATCCCAGCATCCTGGGATCGAGTCCCACATCGGGCTCCTTGCTCAGCAGGGAGCCTGCTTCTCCCTCTGCCTCTGCCTGCCATTCTGTCTGCCTGTGCTCACTCTCTCCCCCTCTCTCTTTCTGATAAATAAATAAAATCTTTAAAAAAAATAAATAATTTCATCTACAATAGCATCCAAACCAATAAAATACTCAGGAATAAATTTAACCAAGAAAATGAGAGATTTGACTACTGAAAATTGCAAGACACTGATGAACGAAACAAAAGACAACACAAATAAGTGAAAAGTTACCCAATGCTCATGGATCAAAAGAGTTAATTTTATTAAAATGCCCATGCTGGGGGCACCTGGGTGGCTCAGTGGGTTAAGCCGCTGCCTTCGGCTCAGGTCATGATCTCGGGGTCCTGGGATCAAATCCCGCATTGGGCTCTCTGCTCAGCGGGGAGCCTGCTTCCTCCTCTCTCTCTCTCTGCCTGCCTCTCTGCCTACTTGTGATCTCTCTCTATCAAATAAATAAATAAAATCTTTAAAAAAAATAAGTAAAATAAAATAAAATGCCCATGCTACTCAAAGACCTTTAAAGATTTAATACAATTCTTATCAAAATTCCAATGGCATTACTCACAGAAATAGAATACTCAAATTTGTATCAAATTCAAAAGACCCTGAGCATCCAAAGCAATCTTGAGAAAAAACAAAGCAAGATACATCATATTTCCCGATTTCAAACTATATTCAATGTTATACTAATCAAAACAGTATGGTACTGGCATATAAACAAACACACAGACCAATGGTACAGAATTAAGATCCCAGAAATAAACCTACACATATATGAGTAACTAACATTTGACAAGGAAACTAAATGAATACACAAGAATAGAGAGTCCCTTCAATAAATGTTGTTGAATAAACTGGGTATTCATGTTCAAAGGAATGAAATTGGACCCCAACCTCATATCACCTATAAAAATTAACTTGAAGTGTATTAAACATTTAAATATAAGATGTGAAACTACAGAACTCGTAGAATAAAACTGAGGAAAGCTCCCTGACTTTGATCTTGGCAATGATTTTTTTGAAAGGATACCAAAAGCACAAGGAGCAAAAGCAAAGAATCAACAAGTGAGACTATGTACTATGAAGCCTGTGTATATGGAAACCGCCACCCCCACCCCCAAAAAAACCTCCACAACCAACAAACTGAAAAGGCAAACTATAGAATGGGGGGAAAATTATAAATCACATATCTATTATGAGTTAATATCCAAAATATAAGGAATTCATAGAACTCAACAGCAAAAACAAAACAGTCCAATTAAATGAACAAAAGCCTAAATAGACATTTTTCCAGAAATACCATGCAAATGGTAACAAGTGTATGAAAATGTGCTCAACATCACTAATCGGGAAAATGCAAATCAAAACCATAAGGAGCTTTTACCTCACACCTGTTAGAATGGCTCTTATCCAAAAGATAAGAGATTAAGATATGCTGGTGAGGATGTGGAGAAAAAGGAACTTTTATATACTGTTGATTTGTATACTGTTGATGGGAATGTAAATTGGTTCAACCATTATGGAAAACAATATGGAAGTTTATCAAAAAATTAAAAATAGAACTACCAGACCATTTACCAACCCCACTTCTGGGCATATACACAAAGGAAATAAAAACAAGACCTCTAAGAGATACGGCCCTCCCATGTTCATTACAGCATTATTTAAAAGAGCCAAAACATAGAAACAACCTATATTTCCACTGATAGGTGAATTCAGGGGAAAAAAATCTGCAGTGTATGTATGTACACACACATGCACATGTGTGCACAAACATGACTCAGCCATGAAAAAAAAATCCTGCTATTTGTTGCAAATACAACATGGATAAAACTTGAGGGCATTATGCTAGGTGAAATAAGCCAGACAGAGAAAGACGCATTATCACATGATCTCATTTATATGTGGCATCTAAAAAACCAAATTCATATAAAAAGAGTAGACTGGTAATTGCCAGATTGGTGACTGAGGGTAGGGTAAATTGGGAGAGTCAAAGAGTACAAAATTCCAGTTATAAGATAAATAAGTTCTGGGGATCTTATGTATAGTGGGTGACTGTAGTCAAAAACATTGTACTGGGGGCTCCTGGGTGGCTCAGCTGTTAAGTGTCTGCCTTTGGCTCAGGTCATGATCCCAGGTTCCTGGGATAGAGCCCTGCATCTGGCTTCCTGCTCAGCAGGAGGCCTGCTTCTCCCTCCCCCACTCCCCAATGCTTGTGTTCCCTCTCTCATTGTTTCTCTCTCTGTCAAATGCCACTTCCAGTAGGCCACGAGAGAAGAATTAGGCACAAACAAGTCAGCTGCAAAAGACTGGGAGCCGGGGACAACAGTCGAAAAGGACTGCTGCCACGAGCAACTCCACAGTCTCACTTTTATTGGATAGAAAACAAGAGCCAACAGAAGGACTGATGAAGGTCACGCGTTCGTCACGTCTTGCAGGCCAGCAAGGAGGAGGGTCAGGTTTCTAGCTAACCAAGCACATCCAAAGGACTCAGCTAACTAACAACGGGTACTTCTGGGAAGAGAAAGGAGCAACAACGAAAAGGGAAGCAGGCGGTTTTCTTTCCACCAGGAGCTGACCGGGCGTTCCCAAGCACTCCGATTCCCTGAAGCAGGCCGCATTCTGCCCCCAGCAGCCAGGCGTTCAGGGCTGCCCGGCTTCTGTGAAGGGGCGGCGTTCTGCCCTGAGCGAGCCGGGCATCCTCAGCTGCCCAGCTTCATGGTCGTACATCATCCTTCTCCCCAAAGACCTGTTGTCAGTATATGTATTTCTTAAGGCCATATCTAAATGTGCTTGGCAACTAGTAAAATCCTCCAGGGGTTACAGTTTAAGTAACAAATTGTTCTGAGGGGCAGCAGCAGTCAAATAAATAAATAAAATCTTTAAACACACACACCCACCCCAGTGTATTGTATACTTGAAAGTAGATCTTAAATGTTCTCCCCACAAAAACAAAAAAAAAAAAACCCATCCCACCATTAATCCCTGGCTTCTTGGCCACAAAACTGAAGAATGCTGACATAGCATAACACTAGCTCCATAAGACATACACTCATCCTCAGTATCCATTTGTACATGTATCTTCCTCAAAATTCAAGATATCTTGCTCAAACTGTAAGAACCAGTGAAGTTAAATCCCTCCGACCCTTATATCTCATGTGCCTATTTCTGTACTACACACATATCCTATGCAATTACATACTATCCATGCTAAACTGCATTCCTCCCCAGAAACAACTTAGCCCTAGTATTGTACTTGGTATTTTGAGGCCCTCAGACTGGTATTTCTGTGTCTTTTCCCCTCCTATGTTTTATCCTCTGCTCCTATCCTCTAGGTATAGAATTCTAACCTTTCTACTCTCTTACTACCTCTGCCAACCCTCCTCTTAAAGAACTGATAAAAATCAACACCACTGAACTTTAAGCACTTTATCTAAGATTTTATAGGTCACCTCTTCTATGTACACCCACACAATAACTGCTCAAATCAAATCAACTAAATGAAGTTCTGCACTCTCTGTAATGAGGTCTTTGATGGTGACAATTCTTCCTAAAGTTATCTGTAGATCCTATGAATCAGAATCCCAGCAGGTATTTTTGCAGAAATTGGGAAACTAATCATAAAATGTATATGCAAATGTGAGTGACCCAGAATAGTCAACACAATTTTGAAAATGGAAGAACAGAGTTGGAAACTTTCCATTTCCCAACTTCAAAACTTACTATAAAGTTATACTACTATGATACTGGTATAAGCACAGACTTATCAGTACAATATAGAGTCCAGAAATAACCTCTAACAGCACAAAGGAATTAAAAAAGAGATGTGATAGAGAAATATCAATGAAACTGATCAGACTGGCTTATAAACCCATATAAAATTGGTAAGCCTCTAGCTAGACTGATCAGAGAAAAATGTATAACAATAAGACTTGAAAAATCTACATTAATAGAAAATCCACAGACATCAAAGGGTAAAACGTATATTAAAAACTTTATGCCATCAGGGAAATACAAATCAAACCACAATGAGATACCATCTCACACCACTCAGAATGGCTAAAATTAACAAGACAGGGAATGACAGATGTTGGCGAGGATGAGAAGAAAGGGGAACCCTCCTACACTGTTGGGGGGAATGCAAGCTGGTGCAGCCACTCTGGAAAACAGCATGGAGGTTCCTCAAAAAGTTGAAAATAGATCTACCCTAAGACCCAGCAATCACACTACTGGGTATTTACCCTAAAGTTACAAATGTAAGGATCCAAAGGGGCACGTGCACCCGAATGTTTATAGCAGCAATGTCCACAATAGCCAAACTATGGAAAGAACCTAGATGTCCATCAACAGATGAATGGATAAAGAAGATTTGGTATATATATATACAATGGAATACTATGCAGCCATCAAAATAAATGAAATCTTGCCATTTGTGATGACATGGATGGAACTAGAGGGTATTATACTGTGAAATAAGTCAATCAGAGAAAGACAATTATCATATGATCTCCCAGATATGAGGAAGTTGAGAGGCAACATGGGAGGTTTGTGGGGTAGGAAAGAAATAAATGAAACAAGATTGGATTGGAAGGGAGACAAACCATAAGAGACTCTTAATCTCATAAAACAGAGGGTTGCTGCAGGGAGGGGGTTAGGGACAGGGTGGTTGGGTTATGGACACTGGGGAAGGTATGTGCTATAGTGAGTGCTGTGAAGTGTAAACCTGGCAATTCAAAAAAAATGTACCCCTGGGGCTAATAATACATCATATGTTTATTTAAAAATTTAACAATTAAAAAAAATTATGCCAAAAGTGGAATAGCTAACATGGAGGAGATAAATTTCTTGATATGTAAATTCTAAAAACTGACACAAAAAGATAAAAATCTCTATAGCCAAATGTGTGTGTGTGTGTGTGTGTGTGTGTGTGTGTATGCACATTAAAGAACTTGAATCTAAAATTTAAAACCTTCCCACAAACTGCAGGCCCAGATGGCTTCCCTGCTGAATTCAATCAAGCCATTGAGAAAACAACACCTATCCTACACAAAAGATAGAAGATAGAAAAAGAGTATTTGCCAGTAGATATCATGAGGCCAGCATTACATCAAATATCAATACCAAACATTCAATACTAAAATAAAGTTACAAGCCTTAGGAATATAGATGAAAAAAATTAAAACTCAAAAATATATTCACAAGAGTAGATACACTTCCAGAATGACAGATTAAGACCTCAAAATTCATTCCTTTATAGAAGCAAAAAGAATCGTGGAAAAATTGGTGAAAATCAGCTTTATCAAAACTCTAGAAATGAACCTAAGGCAATAGTGCAGAAACATTTATTCAAGAAATAAAAGACTGATTCTAAGAATGAACACTCTGTGGCATTTTAACTTACCCTCTCCCATACCATGGTCATCAAATCACAGTAAACTTAAACACCAGCAACCTCACAATATACAAGGTATGAAACCAGCAGCCCAGCAGCCATTAGAGAAGGCCGTTTGGAGTAGTCCAAAAAGTCCCATCCCAAAAAATAGTCACTATCTGGTAGCTCCCTGGGGAGAAAAAACAAAAGCAAAAACCATTCACAGTGTTTTGTTATTATTTGTACTTTCTCAAAAGCTTGCTTAGAAGGAAAATTTCCATCCTAAGTCTATGTGTGGAGAAAAAACAAATGAGCAGCAATTGTTTCTAATGCAGCTACCTAAAGCAGTAATAGCAGTTGGAGTAAATAATAGCTAGTGAGGAGTAGAGGGGAAGGGAGGGGAGGGGAGGGGGAGGAAGAGAATAAAAGAAAAAAGAATAAAATGATAGAATTAGATGTTCATAGGAAATTTTATAAAGCTCTGACAAATTCCTGAAAATTCAGAAAAATCACACATATGTTCAGGGCTGTGAATATGATCAGAAAAGAAATGAGAAGGCCCATTCTCACCTCTCATTGATTTTGATGCTTTGTATAAGCAGAATGTGAAGCTAAGAAAGAATTCTAAGAGCAGTGAAGACATGTGCCAACACATACAGACCCCCTTAGCAAAGGATGGCTCAAGCATTTATAGAAATCTTTTCCCAATCATTGACTGATTACTAAGCTAACTGAGCAGAGACTTCAGTGGCCAAACATGATTTAAAAAAAAAAAAGTGTGTCACACACACACACACACACACACACACGCACTTTACAGAATTAGCCCGAAAATATCAGTGGAGTTACCTAACAGACAAAAAGAAGCAACAAGAACAATAACAAAACCTGAAGAGGTGGGGTGGAGGCAAGTGAGGGGAAATCTGATTTTCAGAGTTGGTATATTATTTAACATACCCAGTTCTAAAAATTTTTGAGACATGCAAAGAAATGATAATATGCTATTCACAAGAAATAAAGTAGTCAACAGAAGGTGTTCCTGAGGAAACCCAGATGTGGACTAGAAAAAGATTTTGTAACATTACAAATCTATTTTATTTTTATTTTTTATAAAGATTTTATTTATTTATTTGACAGACAGAGATCACAAGCAGGCAGAGAGGCAGGCAGAGAGAGAGGAGGAAGCAGTCTCCCCGCTGAGCAGAGAGCCCGATGTGGGGCTTGATCCCAGGACCCCGGGATCATGACCTGAGCTGAAGGCAAAGGATTTAACCCACTGAGCCACCCAGGTACCCCTACACATCTATTTTAAAAACTGAAGAAAAACATATCTGAAGAATTAGAGAAGATGAGAATAATGCTTTACTAAATAGCGAATATCAACAAAGAGATAAAATTTGTAAAAAAAAGAACTAAGTAGAAATTCTATAGTTGAGAAGAAAAACAACTGAAATAAAAATTTAAAAAATCAGTAAGTTAACAGTAAATCTGAACTGGCAAAAAAGGAATCAGCAAACTTGAGAATATTCTGTCAGAGGTAACTAAGAAAAAACAATTAAGAAAAATAGAGTCCACTGATCAATAAGTTATTGATCAATAACTTGTGTATCAAATGTACACAATACTCATGAGAATCCCAGGAGAGATAAAAAGAGTAGAAAGAAGATCTGAAGAAATGGTTGAAAACTTGCTAAATTTCATTCTACATGAATAGAAGCTCAATGGCTTCTTGATAAGATAAACTCAAGGACAATCACATCTAGGCACCACATAGCCAAACTGTCAAAAATAAAAACAAAGATGGAATCTAAAAAGTAGCAAAAGAAAAACAGGAGATTGCATATAAAAGATTCTCAGTAAGATTAGTAACTAATGGGGTTCCTGAGTGGCTCAGTTGGTTAAGCATCTGCCTTCTGGCTCCCAGCTCAGTGGAGAGTCTGCTTCTCCCTCTCCCCCTGCTTGTGCATGTTCTCTCTTTCTCAAATGAATAAATAAAATCATTAAAAAGGTTAATTATTAACTTCACATCAGAAACCCAGGAGAGCCAGAGAGTAGTGGAACGACATATTGAAAAGACTGAAAGAAAAGTATGCCAGCATAATTTACTGTTTTTTACTCTGTAACCTACTTAAAAAATTATGAGAGAAATCCAGACATTCCTAAATTTAAAAAAAAATCTGATTCTAGCAAACTCACTTGTAAGAAATAAAGGGGGTATAAAAGAAAAGGACAGTAGACAATAACTAGAATCCATGTAAAGACTAAAGAGCATAACTAAAGATAACTCCATAGAAAAATACAAAAGACAATATGCACTTTTTATAACTCATTTTTTCCTCTATCTGATTTGAAACGTAACAGCATGAAGCAATAATTTTAAGTCTCTATTGAAAGGCTTAAGATGTTTAAACATGCAATTTGTATGACAATAGCCCAAAGGAGAAGAGAGAATAGAGCTATATTACAACAAAGTTTCTGTACAATTTAGTAATTAAGTTGGTATAATTCAAATTCGCTTGTCTTAAGATGTTAATTTCAATCCCTAGGGTGACTACTAAAACTGAAAATATTTTTTAAAGAAACAAGGGAATTAAATGTACATTAAAAAAATATTGACCTAACACAAAAAAAGTAATAATAAAGTAGAATATGGGAAAAAAGATAAAATTATATAGATAATGAAGACCGAACTGGCAGACATAAAACCTATATTATTAATTACATTAAAAGTGGATTTGGGGGAGGGGAGAGTATATAGTTCAATGAATTTTAAGCATATGTAGATTCAGGTATGCTTATAGAAGTAAGTATTCATCCTAAAACTCTTCTGCTACTGCTTTATAGTCACCCTCTTCCTCATATTATTCCTGGCAACCATGGATTTGTTCTTCAGTCCCCATAGTTTTTCAAGAACTTCCTGTAACTAGCCTCATGCAGTATGTAACTTTTCAATACAATGTATTTAAATTCATCGAAGTTGTTGCATTTATCAATCGTTTCTTTTTATTGCAGGCAGAGTATTCCTATGATGTACATTCACAGATGTACTCTAGTCTCTTTATCCATTTATTAATTAAATGACATTTGGGCTGTTAACAGTTCTTGGCAATTATGAACAGTACTACAAACATGTGTACAGGCTTTATGTAAACATAAAATTTCAGTTCTCTAGATACCCAAGAGTGGGACTGCTCAGTACTATAGTATGTACATGCTTAACTATTTAAGGAACTATATTATCAAAAACATCCCAACTATTCAGCATTTATATTCTCCCTAGCAATGTAGAGTTCCAGTTGCTCCATAGCCTCATCAACACTCAGCATCGTATTACTCATTATCACCTTCTGATAGATCTGAAAAGATTTTACAGATTTTAAATAAAAATAAATTTTTATTTTTAATAAATAGATTTTTAAGAATCTTCAAACAAAACCAGAGATTTTCAGAATGGATAAAAACATAACACAAATATATGTTTCATTTAGCAGGCAAACTTCACATGGCAAAGAAAAACGTTGTAAATAAAAGCATGGATACGGATACATGATACAAACAAAGAAATAGTGGTTATTCTAATATCAGGAAAAATGAATTTTAAGACAAAAATTAAGGACAAAGAAGAACATTTTATAATTATAATAGGATCAATCCATAAGTTAGATAGAATAATTATAAATATGTATACACCTACCAACAAAACAGCAAAGAACATGAAGTAAAAGCCAGGAAAATTAAAGAAAAAGTAGATAATTTAACAGTGGAAGATATCAATAGCCCATTTGCAGATAGATCAGTAAGAAAGAACATCAAGGAAATTGAAGAGTTGAACAGTACCAAAAACCAACTAGTCCAAACATGTATGTAACATTCCAATCAACAGAATACACATACTTCCCATGTCCGTACAAAATATCTCCCAGGACAAACCATCTGTTAGGCCACAAAAGACCACTCCATAAATTTAGAATGATTTAAATCTCACAAATTATTTTGTTCAATCACCATAAAATTAAATTAGAAATAAAATACAGAAAGAGTTGGGAAATCTGTAAATGACATATGGATTAAAGAATATGCAAGGAAGGTAAATTAGAAAACGCTTTGTAAGGAGTGAAAACAAAATACAGCATACCAAAACATATGGTAGACGGCTAAGTCAAGGCTTAGAGTAAAATTTATAGCTGTAAGTGCCTATATTAGAAAAGAATTAAATCAATTACCCAACCTTCCATATTAAGAAACTAGAAAAGGAAGAGCAGACTTAAACCCAGAGAAAGCATAAGGGGGAATTATAAAGTTTAGAGTAAAAATAAATGAAACAGGGAAGAAATGGTAGAAAATATTTTCTGATCTTATACTGATGAAGACTTGTACTCTGCATGTATAATGAGATTTTACAACTCTACAGTAAAAAGACAAATAACTCAATTTAAAAAGGTAGCAAAGGATTTGAATAGATATTTCTCCACAAAAGATATACGAGTAGTCAGTAACTACATGAAAAGAGGTTTGAAGTCCTTATCATTCAAAATCATTCTAAAGGAAATGCACATCAAAACCATAAAGACATACCATTCACATCTACTAGGATGTCCAAAATAAAAATGACAATAACAAATGTCGGTGAAAATGTAGAGAAATTGGAATCCTCTTTGCCAGTGGAAATGTGAAATACTACAGCCATTTTGGAAAACATTTTGAACTGTCTCAAAATGTTAATGTTACCATATGATCTAGCAATTACACTCCTAAGCATACATCTACACAAAAACTTATACACAAATGTTCATAACAGCATTATTCATAATGGTGAGGGGAACAAAACAAATGTTCAATTGATAAACAGATAAAATGTAACCTCCATATTATTTTGTAATAAAAAGAAATGAAGTATTAATATATATTTTGTAATAAAAAGAAATGAAGTATTAATATATATTGTAAGGAGGATGAACCTTGAAAGCATGTTAAGTGTGAGGTCAGTCACAGAACATTACATGTTGTAGGAATCTATTTACAGGGAGTGCCCCAAATAGGTAAATCCTTAGAGATGCAAAGTAGATTAGTGGTTTTTTGGCACTGGAGGAGGAGGAAATGGTAAGTGTTTGGCACAAGAACAGGCAGGTAGTGAATGTGTGGTTCCTTTTAGGGTCATGAAAATGTTCTCGGGGTGCCTGCGTAGTTCAGTTATTAAGCATCTACCTTTGGCTCAGGTCATGATCCCAGGAGCCTGGGATCAAGCCCCACATCAGGCTCCCTGCTCCGTAGGGAGTCTGCTTCTCCCTCTCCCCTGCTTGTGTTCCCTCTCTCGCTGTCTGTCAAAACAAACAAGCAAACAAAAAAACTTTTAAAAAAGTTCTAAAATGAGATTGGTGCAATGATGCAGAATTCCATGAATACACAAAATGACCCATAAATTGTGCACTTTAAAAGAGAAATTTTATGGTATGTGAATTATGTCTCAATAAAGCTGTTCTGAAAGATGTATTGATAAGTAGAATAAGAAAGTGTATATGTAAGGACAATATCCCTTAACCAAGTAGATTTTATCCCAGGGTTTGACCTTTTAAGTCCAGAACCTCAATTTTATCAGTATATTCAGATCTAATGAGGTTTTGCCTAAACACAGTTGAGATACAACCATGAAATATATAAAACCACAGCATTAATTTAAAGTGAGGAAGAATCCTATTCCTAAGTACTTACCCAGGAAATACGGAAGTTTACCCTCATACATAAACTTTTTTGTGAATGTCTGTAGTGACTTTGCTTATATATGATCACCAGAAACTAGGAAGAGCCCAAATATCCTTTAATAAAGGAACAAATATAAAAACAGTAGTGTATCACCATATATCATTCAGTGATAAAAAGAAACCACTAATACCCATCTCAAAATGGATGAGCCTGAAACACACTATGATAGTAAAAATCGTCAGATCCCAAAGGCTATATAGAAAAAAAGCAAAATTAAGGAAAGAAAAAAACCTATAAGTGGTTGTCCGTGGCAAGGGTTAGGGGCAGTGGTTAAATAGAACAGAGTACAAGAGAAATATTGTGTGACAAGGCTGTTTTCTCTTGATTGTGGTGGTAGTTACACAACTGTCAAAACTCAGAATTTTATACTAAAAAATTAATTTTATGGTATGTAGGCTATACCTTCCAAAAAGGAATCGATGAATATATATATATATATATATACACTCACACATATACATATGTGTATATATATATTTATATATGTATTTATGTGTGTGTGTATACACACATATATAAACATATACACACAGAGAACGGGGAGGGTAGAAAAGAGAGAGAGAGAATAAGACAGCATAGTTAAACTGAACGAATGGATGATGGAAGCATGGATGGACAGACAGATAAGGGAGTTTTCTCATGTCCTGCATCCTTACATATATCTCGTGTCAATATTTGTAAAAGGGAGGAATAAATGCAATCAACCTACCCTTATATTTCCTATATTGCCTTCATCTCCTGTCAAAAGAAAGTACCTCTAAGCAAAGAACCAGGGAACCTATAGTTTTCTGAGCGTAGACACCACTAGGGAAAATAGAAAGAATTTATGAGCTATGGATATGTAAGAGTGTCAGATGGAATCACCTTCAATAAATGGAAGAAGCTGTAGACAAGAAAAACACTAAAGACACATATGGTTACATTTCAACCCTCTGAAAACTTGACTTTTGTTGCCAAGTTAAATGCCTGCAGGATGCTACACCCTGGGGATGGAGTAGTTCTCTCCTCTATGCTTGCCTTCTTTTTGAGGATATCATCTCTGCCTCTTCTCATACATATTTAGAACTTCTTTCCAAACAATAATTTGTAGCCACAACCAGAAGTTAATACTACCGGCCGGTCTTATCATCAGATGTGGGCTAGCACAAGTACCCATATGTCTCATTCTTCAACTCCATGTACTAAAAATAACCTCTAAACTTGAAGGGAACAAAAGTAATCTGTAGGGTTTAATAACTGATAAGGAAATAATGTAATTTCCAGAAAGCTCCGTGAAGCAATGGGAAATAAAATAAAATTAAAATAAAGATAACTTCAAAACAACAACCTTCTTTTAAAGAGTCCAATTGGAGGAGACTCTGGGATGAAGCCTCATTCATCATCCCTGTACTCATCAGCTTATGAAAAATTATAGTGTTAAAAAGGCCCACTGTCTCTCACAGATATAAAGTCAGAAAATCGATTTGTGAATCATGCGAAGTAATGGCAAGTACTAGCAATGAGGTATTGTACAAGCCTCTAAGTTTCTTTTCACCCATTCTTAATGGCGTGGGAAGTAGGAAGTTTGAAATCAAAAAATATTTTTATACAGAATTGGTTTAAAATGAGTTTGCCAATCTATAAATCTATGATTTTTTTTTATTTCTTTAGGCAGAGAAAGTTTTCTTTTTAGCAGATAAGCTTGTCTTAAGCAAAATTTGGAAGGTAAAGTTAGTCATTTTTAGCTGCTCCTAAGTACACCTTTTAGAATTATATCCTTGGTAGTACCAAAAGGATAAAACTAAGACAAAATTAAATTGAGCAATTTTTTTCCTCCAGAAATAAGATTTCTAGCCATCTATTTTTCACAAAGCAATTTTGATTGAATATTTCCAAATACCATCTTTTTTGTAATCTTTTTATATCCTTATATACTTTTCAATCTAAGTTTTTTTTTTCTTTCATTCATTTCTGAATCATTTCTATGCTTTTACCAGTTGTGTCTTATGATGAGCAAGAAAAGCACTGTTTACATAAAAATGATAATGCAGTGATTTATTGAGCTTAAGTGAAAAAATCTGGTTACTAACCACTATTTCAAAGACTAATTTGTATTTTTCTAGTTTTTATTGTGGTAAAATACTCTAAGATAAAATTAGTACCTTAACCATTTTAAGTGTACAGTTAACTAATATTAAATGTATAAGTTTGTACAACTATCACCACCATCTATCTTCATAACTTTTTCATCTTGCAAAGCAAATTCTTTACCTATTAAATTATAACTCCCTTGCTCTTCTTGCCCCATCCCCTGGAAATCATCATTCTAACATCCCTGTAATTCTGACTCCTCAAAATGCCTCACCTGCACAGAATCACACAGTATTTGTCTTTTTGTAACTTGCTTATTTTGCTTGCGTCGTGTCCTCACATGCTTTAGCATATGTTAGAATTTCCTTCCTTTTTAAGCCTGAATAATATTTTATGTATGTGCCATATTTCACTTATCTATTCACAGATGGACACTTGGATTGCTTCTACATTTTAGCCACTTTGCATAATGCTGCTATGAATGTAAGTGTATGAATATCTTTGAGACTCTACTGTAAATTATTTTGGTTATATACCCAGAAGTATAATTGCTGGATCATATGGCAATTCTATGTTTAACTTTTTGAGGAACCACACACTGTTTCCTTCAGCAACTGCACCATTTTACATTCCCACCAATAGTGCACAAGGGTTCCAGTTCTCCACATTGTCACCAACACTTGATATTTTCTCTTCTTTTGATAGTAGCCACTTTAATGAACATGAGAGAGCATCTCATTATACTCTTGATTTGCATTTTCCTAATGATCACTGAT
Source organism: Mustela nigripes (assembly GCF_022355385.1). NCBI lineage: Eukaryota > Metazoa > Chordata > Mammalia > Carnivora > Mustelidae > Mustela > Mustela nigripes. The sequence goes on along the minus strand of NC_081559.1, from coordinate 62,495,418 downwards.
ATTGAACATCTTTTCATGTGTTTATTGGCCATTTTTAGATCTTTGGGGGAAAAAAGCTGTTCAAGTTCTTAGTCCATTTTTTAATATGGCTATTTTATTGTTCTTGAGATCCAGTTCTCTATTTTGGATATTAACCCCTTCTATATATGATTTGCAAATATTTTTTATCATTCTGTAGGTTAGCTTTTATTTTCTTGATATTATCTTTTGAGACAGTTTTTAATTTTTATGAGTATAACTCACCTATTTTTCTGTGACTTGTGCCTTTGGTTCCATATCCAAGAAATTCAATACTACGAAAAAAAAATTTTTTTTAAGGTTTTATTTATTTGACCGAGAAAGATCACAAGTACGCGGAGAAGCCGGCAGATATAGATAGAGAGAGAAAGAGAAGCAGACTCCCTGCTGAGCAGAGAGCCTAATGCGGGACTTGATCCAAGGACCCTGAGATCATGACCTGAGCCAAAGGCAGAGGCTTAACCCACTGAGCCACCCAAGCGCCCTTTTTTTAAAATAAGGTTTAATTTAATTGCTATGAATTTTTTGCCCTATGTTTTCTTCTGACTTTATAGTTTTAAGACTTACACCTAAATCTTTGATCCATTTTAACTGAATTTTTTATATGGTTTTTATTAACAATACAATTTCATTCTTCGGTATCCAGTTTTGACAGTACCATTTGTTGAAAAGACTGTCCTTTTCCCATCAAATGATCATGGCATACTTGTCAAAAATTATTTGGCTACATATGAAATGGTTTATTTCTAAACTCTCTATTCTTCACTAGTTCACGGGTATTTTTTTAAGCTAGTTATCACCCTGTTTTGATTACCATAGCTTTGTAGTAAGTTTTGAGATCAGTTAAGTGTGAGTTCCCTCACACTTACTATTTTTATTGGTTTGTTTTGTTTTTGTTTGATGGCTTTTTTTAATTTGTTTTTTGTTCTTTTCCTTCAAAATGGTTATAGAAGCTCTTCAGATTCCATATGTATTTTAGGGTGGGTTTCTCTGTTTCTGCAAAAAAAAAAAAAAAAAACGAAATCAATTTTTTAGAGGGACTGCATTGAATCTGTAGATCAGTTTGGGTAGTTTTGATATCTGAATAATATTAAGTATTCTAATCTATTAACATGGGATAGGTTTTTATTTATGTCTTCATTTCACTCAGCGATGTTTTATAGTTTTCAGTGTAAAAGTCTTTCACCTACTTGGTTAATTTCTTATTATTTTATTCTTTTGATGCTATTGTTGTTGCTATTCTAAGTTGTATATTTTTTTGCAATTTCATTTTCAGGTTATTATTAGTACACAGAAATGCAACTGACTTGTGGGTTGATTTTGTAATCAGCTACTTTGCTGAATTATTAGTTCTAACAGGGGTGTGTGTGTGTGTGTGTGTGTGTGTGTGTGTGTGTGTGTGTGTTGGGAATTTTAAAGGTTTTCTACATAGAAGATCTTGTCATCTATTAAAAGAATTTTTTTTTTCATTCCTTTTTAGTTTGGATACCTTTTATTTTTCTTGCCTAATTGTTCTGACTAGAACCTCAAATGTTAGGTTTAATACGAGTAGTTAAACTGGGTATTCTGACCTTGGAGGAAAACTTTTCTCTTTTCTCATTGAGTATATTTGCTGTGGGTGTTCCATATATGGGTCTTATCATCCTGGGGCATTTCCTCCTATTTCTAGTCAGTCAGGTATTTTTATCATATGATGCTGAATTTTTTCAAATGATTCTTGTACATCAGTTAAGATGAGATGACCATGTGTTTCCCTCCTCCCTTCATTCTACATTGATTTTGATGTATTAAATGATCTTTGCAAACCTGGAATACATTCTACTTGGTCATAGTGCACAATTCTCTTAACAAGCTGCTCAATTCAGTTTGCTAGTATTTTTTGAGGATTTTTGCATCAATATTCCTGAAGAATATTTATCTGTAGTTTTCTTTTCCTATAATGTCTTTGCTTGTCTTTGGTATCAGAGTAATGCTGGTCTCACAGAGTGAGTTAAGAATTATTTCCTTCTCAATTTTTTGGAAAAGTTTGTGAAGAATCATGGTAATTCTTCTTAAATGTTTGGTAGACTTCACCAATGAATCCATCAGGTCCAGGGCTTTCTTTGCTGGGAGATTTTTGATTACTGATTCAATATCTTTACTACTTATTGGTCTATTCACATTTCCTACTTCTTCATGATTTACTCTTGATAAGTTCTGTATTTCCAGGAATTTGTCTTCTTCATCTAAGTCATCCAATTATCCATAGACTCAAAATTTTATTTCTTTAGAGTCAGTAATATTTCCATTCTTTCTTTTTTTGCTAATGTCTTTTTTAAATATTTAAAAAGTCTTTAAGGATCAAGCTATATTTTTGTCTATTTTGCTAATCTTTTCCAAGAACCAACTTTTGATTTGTCTTTCCTTTTTTGTATTCTTTATCTCTGCTCTAATCTTTATTATTGTCTTTTTTTTGCCAGCTTTAGGTTTAGTTGGGTTTTTTTCTAGTTGCTTATTATGTAAAGTTAGGTTGTTTCTTTTTTTTTTAATGTAAACATTTATAGTGATAATTTTCCCCTTAACACTCCTATGCATCCCATGTTTTGGCACATTATGATTCCATTTTTTTATCTGTGTGTACTTTTTAACTTCGGTGGTGATTTCTTTAAAGCATTAGTGGGTTAAGAGTATATTTAATTTCCACACATTTGCAAAGTTTAGTTTTATTTCAGTTAGTGATTTCTAAACTACAGCCATTGTCGTCAGAGAAGATATTTTGTGTAATGTCTTTTATAATCTACTGGGATTTAATTTGTGGTTTAATACATGTTCTTTCCTGAAAAATGTCCCTTGTGCACCTGAAAGGAACATATATGCTGCTGTTGGACAGAATGTTTTTCTTTGTTAGACCTAGTTGGTTTATTGTGTTAAGTCCTCTATTTCCTTATCTCCTTTCTGGTGGTTCTATCCATTACTGAGTATGAAGTACTGAAGTCTCCTATTACTGCTATAGAACTGTGTTTCTCTTTCAATTCCGTTTTTGCTACATATATTTGGTGGTCATTATTAGGTACATAAATGTTTTATCTTCTTGATTTGAAATGTATTTATACAATGACCTTCTTCTCGCTTAACATTTTTTTTCTTTTATCTCAAAGCCTATCTTGTCTGGTATTAGAATAGCCACCCCTGATTTCTTCTGGTTACTATTTGCATGGACTATCTTTGCCATTGAGTCAGTTTTAATCTGTTTGTGTCTTTGGCTCCAACATCGATTGTGAATACCATATTGTTGAACCTTCTTTATCTGTTCTGTAAATATTTGTATTTTGATTTGGAGATTTTAATATTTACATTTAATTACTGATATACACATAAAACTACTGTAACACTGTATGTTAATCTTAATTCAACAAAAAGGTAATTACTAATAAAGAAGAACTAACTTCTGTCATTTTGTTAGTTGTTTTCCATATGCCTTAAAGCTTTTATTTCTTGCATTACTATCTTTTGGGTGTAGAGGATTTTTTTCTTTTTAACATTGTAATGTTTAAATTCCTTTCTTGTGTCCTTTTGTATATATTATCCAGCAATCCTCTTTGTAGCTACCATGGAGATTACATTTAATATCCTAAAATTATAATACTCAAATTTGAATTTATGCCAGCTTAACTTGAGTAACATACATAAACTGCTCTTTTCATAGTTCTTTCCACACATCTTTTGGTTGTTGTTGTCACAAAATTACATCTTACACAGTCCATGTCCTAAAACGGAAGCTAATAATTCTTTTTAAAGGTCTCTTAAATTATGTAGAGAATAAAATGTAGAGCTACAAACTCAAGTTACAATGATAATAGCTTTTAGGCTGTTTTAAGATGTATTATTATCTTAAATCATGTAGAAAACAAGAAGTAGAGTTAAAATTCATTGTTACGATTCTAGCTTTTATAGCTGTCCATATATTTACCTTTATAGAGATACTTCTTCATATGGTTCTGAGTAGTATGGACATAGACGTACTGTCTAGTGTCCTTTAATCATTTCATCCTGCAGGACCCCCTGGAGCACTTCTTTGTATGCCTTGTGAATTTTATTGAAAAATGGATATTTGAGTCTAATAATGTGGTAACTCTGGAAATCATGTTCTCCCCATTCTTCAGTTTTTACTGTCTTGTTACAGGCTGTCTGAGACAAGAATCAGCCTAAGGTGTAAACTTATTCTTCCTAGGACTTTTCTGAGCTTCTACCTTTCCCTAGGTATTTATGGTCACTTTCTAATTTTTCCTTGGATATGCAGCTGCATTCTAATGCCCTAGTCTTTCTTTCTTTTTTAAGATTTACTTATTTATTTATTTATTTGACAGAGAGAGAGAGAGAGAGAGAGAGAGATCACAAGTAGGCAGAGAGGCAGGCAGAGAGAGAAAGGGAAGCAGGCTCCCCACTGAGCAGAGAGCCCAATGAGGGGCTTGATCCCAGGACCCTGAGATCATGACCTGAGCTGAAAGCAGAGGCTTAATCCACAGAGCCAACCAGGTGCCTCAAGGATTACAATTTCTCACCCAAAGAATAAATCTATATTATTATTCTGACAGCCACACTTTTACCTCCAGTATCATTTGTGACCTCAGGAAAGGTGTAATCTTAGAGACTCAGACTCCCAAAAGAGTCTAAGCAAGGGTCCAGTGCATAAAGCACTAAGATCTCTACCCCTGCTTTAACCAAAGGAAATTTCTGCAGTACTAACTTAATTCAGCTCAGTTAAGATCACACCACTCAGCCCTACTCTTTACACTTGTGTCATTCTAACTTGCTATGCATTTTTACATTATAAGAAGAGACTAAGATACCGATGGAGAGGAGATTGGAGAATAAAGAGAATTTGTCAAGCTGAATTATATGTAGTATGAAAATATACATAACAGGCCAATAAAGTTCTGTTTCTAAGGGACCCTGTCAGGGCTTTTAGGAGAGAGAGAGATGAAAGAAATTAAGAGTGAGAGATAAAGAGAGAGAGAAATGGCGAGAAACTGCACAGATACCAGTATTCATTGCCAATGAAGTTTGACCTTAAATTCATTTCTCACTGAACATGTATACTAAAAATTTGAATCCACCACCTGTTAGGTGAATCTGGTGGTAATACTATTAGAACACTGACATAATGCATCATTCAAGTTAAAATAATCACACTTCTACCCATTTTTATAAAGGTAAAATTTTAATTTTTCTTAGATTTATTATCCTATTTTATTATCCTCAGATTTTGCCTCTTAAAATTATATGGCATATTTTGGGAGGTTAATAGAGACAATACAGCCATCCATTCATCTTGATATATTTTCTTAAATAACGAAAAAAATCAACAGAGATGGTCTTTAAAATATCCATGTAATCTGTCCTAAACAACACAACTGAATTTTAAAAGACTGTTCAAAAAGTACTAAGGTTTACTAAGTATCTATTTCAAGTTGCTTAACTAGCTATTGCTTATGTATTTATATCTTCGATTCTAGATTCAATTTTTCTTTCAGACTTTATATCTTATTTAAACCAAAATAAAATTCAACCATTAAATGCCTAGTCAGAAATTTCAAAGGCCCATGGAGAAATGCTTTACTTAAAACCATTTCCTGTTAACGTTCTTACTAGATGGTATGACTCTGCAGTGAAGTTAACATTCCAGATACCTCTAAAATGCTGTGACTTTTTCCAGCACAGTGTTCCTTGTTCTCCCTCAAGATACAGTCAAAAAGTTTAGATAAGTGTCAGATGTTCCCTCAAAAGTGATAAGCCAACATAGAAGAAATGCTCTAATGACTGTATCTCTGCTAGGCACGCTACAGAAGAAAACAAAACACGGCATTTTCTTTTATATCTTTAAGTAATTTCTACACCCAGTGTGGGGCTAGAACCCACAACCCCAAGATCAAGAGTTGCACACTCCACCAACTGAGCCAGCCAGGTGCCCCTTATGGTTTTGATTCATCCAATTTATTTTTACTGAATTATCCATAATGGCCTCCTAACAGGTATTCTTGCTTCTACACGTGCCTTATCAACTTCACCCACCTATGTCACCACTTCATAGTCTGTTCTTTTTAAAGATTTTATTTGAGAGAGTGGGTAAAGTAAGAGCTAGGGTTAGGGGTGGGGGAAGGGGGGAGGAGAGTCAGACTCCCTGTTAGGGAGCCTGATGCAGAGTTCTCAATCCCAGGACCCTGAGAACAGAACCTGAGCCACCCAGGCACCCCAATCTGTTCTTTATATAGCATAAAAAGCTATACTTAAAAACATCATATGCAATGGAACAATACCTAGAGTATTTGTCTGTATATTCCTCTCTTGCGACAATTCCTAGCCTTGTCTTCAGTGAAAAATGTAGACGGCTAAACTGAATTTAGATATTATCTGGAGTTAGGGTCCATTGATAAAACCAGGAAAAAAAAAAAAAGTACTGGTCCTCTCCTACCAGCAGAGGGAGATGTTTAAAAGCCTCTCGATGGAAAAGGTTTTTCTAGAAGAATAGTCTTTATAGAACATTAGAAGTTTTTGCCTTTCCCCCTGGGGGAGGGTCACATTGTTAGCACCATAGTTTTCCTTGATACGTTACCCTTTTCACTGGGAGGTGTGGTTTGTACATCTATCTTCCCTTGAAGATATTCTCCCCGCTATGAGATATTTTTTCTTGAATTGGGGTCAGGGAATGGTTCTAGATATAGCGACTAGGGCTAATTTGCCACTGTAGATCACTGAACACAGGATAAGCTGCTGAACCATAGAAGACAAGCATAAAAGGAAGGCAAAACATTAAAGCTAACTCAGTTTCTTGTGGAGCAGTTGTTTTATAGTAACTCTTACGTTTTCATTAAGATAAAGTAGGCCATGAGGATAGTTAAGTTTACAAGTTCCTCCTCTCCGCTATCCCTTTCCCTTCACCCCACCCACCAAGAAACCCCTCAGTGGAGCCAATGGGACATATTGGCTGAAAATTAAGAATAGACCTATTGCTAGAGAATGAATAATTGAAGAAAGGGTGTGATCTTCCCAAAAGCAGGGAACTGTGGAGAGGGTTCTTAGGGGATGCTGAATAAAATCAGGAGACCAGGCTGGTTGTGAACTGGTTACACATCAACCAGAAAACTTTCCAATTTCCTCATACCTCCCTACGTTCTATGTGAACAATTCTTACTCTTTAGGTGGTAGGTGAAATACAAACTCCTTGGAGTTTTGTGATGAGGAGGAGATGGAGAAAAAGTATTAAACTGTGTATAGTAACTAAGATTGCAATGATACCTTCATATGTCTCAACAGTTTATCAGGACAAACTGAATTTTAAACTGGAAGTGACTGGAAAAAAAACACTGTATACACCAACAGAGTTGATTTGCAGAGGTCATATGCTCTAGGCAGATGAAGGTTCTGGACCAGGAGGCATTAATTATAGCCAATAAACTGTCCTAATTATCTTCAGTGCTTGAAAATTACAGCATGTCACTCTCCTGCTTAAAACTCTCCACTGGCTTCCCTTTATATCTGCAATGAACACCAAATGCTACGATGGCACGCAAAGCTCCAAGCTTCTGACTGCTTCTAAACTTGAATTCATTCATCTTTCCTCAGCAGTCTGATCTTCTTGACATCCCCGTGAACTACACTTGTTTCTACCTCAGGACTTCAGGACTTTTTACTCCCTCCACCTAGAATACTCTCCCCAGATCTCACATGACAGATCTCTTCCCAGATGTTTCAACTCAAAACACCAAACTACCCTGTCCAGTGTTCCTACCACTCTAAATCATTCTTGATAAACTCATTCTGTCTTCTGCCTTATCTTTTACCTATGTTATACCACGTTCAAAAGTCTCTTATGTTTTTTGGTTACCTGTTGTCTGTTTTCCCCAGCAGAAAGTCAGTTCATAAGATAAAGGACCAGGTCTAACTTATTTACCACTATTCTTAGAATCCAAAACAGGATCTAAAAGATTAAAAATGCTCAATAAACCATTTGTGGAATGAGTTATTCAAGGATAGTAATCATTTTTTATCAAAACAATGTGTGTTGCTTTTAAAACAAGAAGTCTTAAAGTGGTTCCACTTCAGAAATCTGATATAGAAACCTTCCTTACTAGTACATGAAAAGGTAACAACTCACACAGAGCAGCTGTGGGGGAGGGAAGAGAAATCATGGAATAGAAAGAGTCGACTTCAGGGGAGTAGGGTAGGGAGAGGGGGGTTGGGTTATGGACATTGGGGAGGGTATGTGCTATGGTGAGTGCTATAAAGTGTGTAAACCCAGCGATTCACATATCACATATAATAATCAATATATGGTAATTAAAAATTAATTTAAAAGAAAATAAATAAATAAAGGCAAAAAAAGAAAGATAGATGGATGGATGTGTGGACTGAGGAAGGGTGAGTAGGAGGAGTTTGCCAGGTAGTCCATGAAGGAAAGATTATGTCTAAGGAGTATAAAGTATCTTCCAGTGTTAAGAGAACTATATGCAATTCAGTCTAGCTGCAGAATATGGTACACAGCAGTGATGTAAAATAAAGATTTACAAATAAGAAATTTTAAGAAAAAGAGTCCAATTAATGAGAAGGAGAAATCTAGTTTGACCTTATGGTCACAGTGTGACTTCATGGCTCTATGTCAATAAACAGAATGATTGATTGAATTAATAGTTTCAATGTCTCTTACTCCATATCTATGCCGTTTTGTCCTCTAACATTGTAGCCACCTCTTAGAGTGACTGAGATCAACCAAGTGACTTCTTACAGCCTACACAAAGGGATGTTATTAACCATCATTCAAGCAGGCTTGATAAGAATGTATATGTATTTTTATGTATAATTGGGCTTGTCTATTCTTGTACATCTGCTTCTCCATGAGACCATACTGCAATCTGCTGGGGAAATTTGTGACACACATGAAAAATAACTGAGGCCATTCTAAACTGGTAAACATCTGGCCAACCTTCCAACATATGAGACAACCCATACCAAATCAGCAACCCACAGCTGATAACATAAATAGAAAAGAGCCCAGCTAAGACCAGAAGTGATGCACAGCTTATGTGAAGGCCCAATCATTTTGAGTTTGTTAAGCAGTGATTGTAGTAGCAAGACTGCAACAGCAGATAACTGGATGAAAAAGAAAAATCACTCATGCTGAGGACTCTCAAATCCCCAACTTTAAATCCATTTCTGTAGTCCACTTATTTCTCTTGAACCTAAGACTCAAATACTTTCTATTTTTATAGTGGTAATAACACAGCAAAATCTGTTGAGTATATTATATGCCATGCCCTGGTATACATTTACTATGAAATACTTCATTTGATGCTTGTAAAAAGTTTACATGTGGGGCTTACATAGGTTGAGTATTTCTTCAAGTATTCCCTAGCTAGTAAATAGATCTAGCACTCAGACACAGGAAATTCAACCCCATGGTCTGTTCTTGCTCCATAGGTTTTTCTCCCTTTACAGAAGTAGGCATTGGTCACAATGTCCTAAGGGTATTTCGGAGTTGACATAAACAACGTAGTTGAGCTCTATCTTGTCTACACTTTTCAGCAAATCTATTTTTCCTATTATAATTTTAATTTCACCAGTAAAAAGTCAAAATAAAAAAAAAGGCTACATTTGAGAAAACTTTTTTACCCTGCTTGCTTCCACATCAGTTAGGAAGGAGGTCCTGTTTGACATCTAATCATCACAGCTATGATGTCTCCTTTTCAAGATACCCACGCTTACTGCACTAGATCAGAACCTCACCATTCATTAAAGTTTTCTGACTAATAATTCTGTCTCCAATGTGGCCACCTCACCATTTTCCACTACTCTAATGCTAAAATAAGCGTTCTAAAATCCAAATCCCATCCTTTCTGTTCAAGATTCTTCAGTGGTTGCTCATGGCCTTTTAGGTGGTAATTAAAGTCCTTGGTATAATCTATAAGCCCCTTCATTACATGGTCTATACCATGCCTTTCATCATGCATCTACCCATGTTCCCTTAAAGCAGCTCACATTCAGCCATCCTCAACTACTTTAGTTCCCTAGATAGATTGTGTTTTTTGGTTTGTTTTTTATTTTTTTAATGATTCTGTTTTTTAAATGTACTGATTCCTCCTGTATTTAGAACTTCTTTCCTCTACCCTGATGATCTTTTCTTTATTCTTCAAGACTACTCATGTTTCAGTTACTCTTGGAAGCCTTCCTACAAATGTATCTAGCATCACTCCAGTTTCACCATCCCCTCTCTGTGGGTGGTTAGAAAAGCCAAGATTGTGCATTTCTCTATTATGGTTCTTATCACACTGGATTGTCATCTTTGGTTGTCTGGGCTCTCTGCATCCAACTGAGAGCTTCTGAGTGCAAACACGGCCTTGGTCATTGTAGTGTCCTCAGCATTTCGCATATGGCAGGTTTTCAACAAATACCATCTGGATGAAAGAATGAATAAATGCATGAAGCATTTTATTTATTTTCCTACTTAGGCTAAGAACAAAACTCATTTGGTGGTTGAAATTGTAGGAAGGACATCTTAAAAGGAAGAAGCATTTAAATGAGAATTGTAACTTAATACGAAGGAATATTCTTAAGAAATCTCGCCTTATGCCTCTCTAAAATGGTACTTCCCTGAACACAAAGTATCTCAGAACAATTCTTATATATAATTAAACATATTAAAATTAAACACAGCCTTGTCTAACATCTAATATGTAATCACTGTGTTCTTCTTTTTTATCCATGAAATATTCCCCACAACAGTACAGTACAATAAACTCTTCCCATTATAGGGAAACACATAAATTTTGATGATGTTCTGTTTATTAAATAATTTCATTAAAAATACATGGAATATTTGCCTATTGACAAGGTCACATATTTTAAGGGAAGAAAAGTAGCTAAAGCCTCATTTGCTTAAGTCTATGCAGAAAACCAGAGGATTATAGTCCACTCTTCCTTTCATCTAGAGTAATATTCTATAATGCGAAACTACAGTGTTCACATCAGCCATTCATTGTGAACCTGGTGAAGGCATGGGCTCTTCAGTAGCTCTGCCTACCATGGAAGACACAATTTTTTTTTTTTTATCATCTGACCATTTCTTTATGAGAAAAACTATTAATCACTTCAATATATTTAGTCTAAATAGTCACTTCACGATTATACGGAACAAAATAGTTTATTGAATTCAAAGTAATATGGAATTATTTTGTGATTTTTCTGGAAAATAAAGCAGATATTGAATATAGATATTATTTATAAGTGTGTCCTTAAACAAAGAGAAAATGACTTTGGCTTAATTTATAAATATCACTTATTGCATTTTTTTTTTTTTTTGGAACCCTGTAAATTTAGTGAAAGGGGGTCTATGGTAAGACATATAGTAGTGATCAAAAAGTTACAAAACAAGTGAATTCTAATGTGAAAGCAGTGCTTCATTTTTCAGAGGTAACATTTGTCATTTAACCATAGCTTTCAAGGCCTTAAGAATAAATTAGTTTCCTGCCTTAAGGTAGGGCCAGCAAGAGAGATATTTTGAATAAAGGACATACCACTGTGTACCCTTCACATTACACTCCGTAGACCTGCTCTAATTAAAGCCAACTCTGTTCATAAATATCACTCAAGTTCACATGCTATTTATCTTGAGTTTACTAAGTGTCCAATATTGAATAAAAATATCCGAACAAGCACATCAAAAAATGTCAGTCTTGTAGAAAAAAAAGGTATTATAATGTGACCTTGTATTTCAGTATATAGACTCACTTTGTATAGACCTACACTTTAGATTAATTTAGGATCTTATCCCCAAAATACTAAAGAATGGCTTAATTACAAGATCACTATCACTGGGGATTTCAGCTTGTACTTCAATTTCTATACTTAGTAAGCACACTATTGTAAGCCCTACTTTGTATCCTAGAACATTCTAGTATTTCAATGGGATCCTTCTTTTGGAGAAGTGGAATCCTTCTATAAAGTCACTGTCATGATCTGTATGTACTGCATTTGACTAAGTATGATAACTCTTCATTTGAAAAAATAAATGAGATTTGAATGTTGTCACTTACGGGGAGGAAAAAGAGCTCTGTCTACATTTTAGCATGGTTGGTTGCTCTGAACGCAATCTTCATTTCTGAGATTGGATCATTATTTTGGAAAATTAAAATCTACAGATGTATTAAACGTGTTCAATATTTTGATACAACTCATATGTCACATACCAGTATGGAATTAATTGTTAGAGCCGTAAGTAATCCATAAACTGATTAATGCAACATACTGGATATTAAATCAGTAAGATATCTATTTTGTCACACTAGGGAGAGCTTTCATTTGTTAGGGAAACTTATTTAAGATAAATATATTTTTTAAAGTAAGGTCCTCCTCCTAGCTTGTTTAATTTATCTTATCTGGGATGTATTCTTTGAAGCCAGACCAGCACCAATCTGTGGATCAACACTGTTGAACCACGGATATAAAACATGCTGATCAGGCTGGAGAGACAGAACCCACGATATGAAGGACTTGTGAAGATTCATTTAATATATACATAAAGTGCTTAAAGAGTGTCTTACACACAGTAAGTGCTCAGTAAATGTTAATAACTCTTGCTATTATTTTCATTTAAGATTAAAATTTACATTTTAATTAAATCTCCATGAAGTAAAATGGAATATGGTGAATTTTATCAAATTTCCCACATAGAATATCATTTTTTTCTGTGCGTGGGCAGGCCAATTTTAGTCTATTTTAGTACACATAGCAGACTAAACTATCTGGCACCCCTATATTTAACCAGATGCCTTTCATTTACATAGATTTTCCCATAAAATGTGTGCACAGAGCTAAATTCTATTCATTGGATCATATTCCAATCAGGGAGCAAAGAATAATGAAAGAAACTTTTGGATTATTTCAGAGTATTTTGTACTTGACTTCAGAAATCCCAGATCTGCCATTGGAGAACTGTAAGACCTTAACCTTTCTGAAATGGTTTCCTCATATATATACATTCCTTACACAACTTTTAGGTGAATTTAACTAGATTATGCATAAATCATGTGTCTAAAATATACAGTGTAGGCATATAAATGCCTGTTCTCTTTATCTTTGCTTTCTTTCCCAATCTCCAATATCACCAGTAGATTAGAATTTGTTCACTATTTTCAGTAAAATTTTTATATATTCATACCAAAATTTCAAATCATTTGGTTTCTATTTTAAAACACTATTTTGTACTCAACACACATCTTAAAAATTGAGTGTTATCTTACAGTTTCATGTTTATGTCATTGAGAGTTGTGTCTGTGTGAGGCTGGCAGAGTCAGATGCACTTGGAACACTGAAAACCTAACATCTAAATCAAGAAGGGAAGTCTATTTTATATTAAGATATGAAGAACTCTTGAGATTTAAAGTATGGCAGATGTACCACTGGTTAAGAATGAAGAATTTAAAAATCAAATTTTCAGGGGCACCTGGGTGGCTCAGTGGGTTAAAGCCTCTGCCTTCAGCTCAGGTCATTATCCCAGGGTCCCAGGATCGAGCCCCACATCGGGCTCTACGCTCAGTGAGGAGCCTGCTACGCCCTCTCTCTCTCTGCCTGCCTCACTGCCTACTTGTGATCTCAGTCTGTCAAATAAATAAATTTTTTTAACATGTTAAAAAAAAAAATCAAATTTTCAGGGCACCTGGATGGCTCAGTCAGTTGTCTCTGCCTTTGGCTCAGGTCATGACCTCAGGTCCTGCAGTGGAGCTCTGCCTCTGGCTCCCTGCTGAGCAGGGAGTCTGCCTCTCCCTCTCTCTCCTGTCCCCACTCCTCACAGCCCCCTACCCCCCACCCAGTGCTCACACTTGCTGTCTCTCTCTCTTCCCCTCACGCACTCTTGCTCTCATTAAATAAAATCTTAATAATCAAACTTTCTGTGGTTAAGCCTCAACTCTTCCACTTATTGTCTGTACCTTTGGGCAAGCTACACTTCCTGAGACCCAGTTTATAAAGGATAGTGGTTACCTCGTATGATAAGTACTACATTGCGTTTTCATTTAATTCTTACAATAATGTTCAATAAATATTATAGTGATACTCTCAGAACATAATAGCCTTATTTTAGTTATAAGTAATAAATGCTAATATCACTGAAATATACTCTGATTCTCTCAAAACACTGGGTATTACTCTTTGAGAAGGTTTATCAATTCTTCTCCAGGGGTACTGGTAGGTTCTTCTAAATCATCTGAAGAATTTCTTCCCCCATAATTACCCCCTGTCCCCTCTTCAGCCTTTCTCCTCTTAGCCATGCACCCTCCGGAAGAACTATTTCATTGTAAATCAATCCTCTTATACTTCTGAATGTTCACAGAATGCTACTTCTACCCCTTTGCCTTAAATGAAACTTGGTTTTTTCCTGCTATAACTTTTTGGAAAATTTGTTCTGTCAGCCATTCCCCTATATTTCAGGCATTGGAGGCAAAATTAGTATGGATCAAATTAGCCTTTTCTCCTTTTAAAACCATTATTCTTCCACTTTGATACAGAAAATCCCTCTTTTTTTCAACATTCATGACATCTACCCTCCATCCAGTCTGCCATGTGAAAACCTACTAGCCATGTGGTTCTGCAGTTTAAGGCCTTTAACACAAGGCCTCCAACTGTTTTGTCTTCATAGAAGCATCTAAAAGCAGGTATAAATCCTTCAGCAATTTGATCACTGATATTCTTCTCATCTCAAAAGTCTTTCTTTCCCTGAACCATAGGAACCTACTCTGATGGTCACATTCTGGATCTCACCTTTCATCCAACAAGCATGCATTAAGGACCCAGTATGTGCTAAGCACCTCTGGATACACAGCAATTATGCAAACAGATAATGATCTCTGGTTTCATGTAACTTGCTTTCACAAAAGATTATTCTGGCCGTAATATTCTCAGGCCGTTTTTTGTTTTTAAAATTTTGTTTATTTATTTGGCAGACAGAGATCACAAGTAGGCATAAAAGCAGGCAGAGAGAGAAGGGAAAGCAGGCTCCCTACTGAGCAGAGAGCCTGATGGGGGCTTGATCCCAGGACGCTGGGAACATGACCTGAGCCAAAGGCAGAGGCTTTAACCCACTGAGCTACCAAGGTGCCCCCTCACACCATTTTCTAAGTATTCCTGCTTGCTGTTCTCTCTGATATCTCTGCATACTTAAAAAATCCCAAATTTCCTTCTAAGCTAATGCCTGTCCATGGCTTTACTTCCTCTTTAGACTCTATTGTATCAGTGTTTAATCACTGTCTTGTTACCTTATCAGTGTTCCCTGCTCTTGGGTCACAGCCAATACACTAATCCACTACTTTAATTCAATTTAAGTACATGATTCCTTTGCCACAGGCTTCAGTGTTCTGCTAGAGGGGAAAAAAGAAATCACAGAACCAAGCTTACCATAGCAAAATTAAAGCATCCACATTTAGATAGGGTTTCAATAG
Source organism: Mustela nigripes (assembly GCF_022355385.1). Classification (NCBI taxonomy): domain Eukaryota; kingdom Metazoa; phylum Chordata; class Mammalia; order Carnivora; family Mustelidae; genus Mustela; species Mustela nigripes. Next base: position 62,479,936 of record NC_081559.1, on the reverse strand, counting down.
AATAGGACAGATGATTTTCTATTCATGGCTTTAGCTTCTTTCTACCCAAAGACCCTGCTACTCCTTCAAATCCTTATCTCTAAATAGATAGCCCTTCTTCCTGTTTTGCAAGAATACTGGGTCATTCAACAGCAAATTTACTTGTTACCTGCAATTATCCATACCTATGTTCACCTCCATTTTTCACTCAACAATTATTTATTGAGAACCTATCATGTTTCAAGATTTATTCTATGACCTTGTGATACATCTGAGGATAAAAGTGATGAAGGTATTTTCCTTCATCTAGTTTATATCTTAGTGAGGAAAAATTGACAGTAAGCAATGATTATGATATATAACATGTTAGTATGTTACTATGATACATACACATTGCTTCTTGTTATATAACATCAGTGTTATGGGTCAGTGCTGTGGGTAAAAGAATAAGTAGTACAAGATTAAGAAGATGAGGAGTGCCATAGTGCTCACAATATTAAATTGGCTGGTCACAGAAGGTCTCATTGGGATTAGTTTTCAGCAAAGGCATAAAAGAAGTTCAATGAATCTCAAAGTTAGGCTTTAGGCTCAGAAGACAAGAAACAATTTATCTTAAATAAGGTTATATTTGCCATCTCCACAAATTTCTAATGGGTTTAGCATCTGTTCAATTCATTCTTCTTCTCCCCTATAGTTTATATTTTTCTCCCCATAAACTAGTCTGATTTTCCTATACATGAGATTAAGAAATCCCCTCTTACCCTGGAGTACATCCGGTTATTTCTTCTTCTCTTACTGGGTGAGTCATTAGGGGGAAAAAAAAAAAATGAACAAGCACATGTTATAATCTGAGAGTCCAAAACCTCAATGTGGCTCATATGTATTCATGTGCCGCAACAGTGTTCTGAGAAATGTAAATTTTATTTTGGACTATTCTAGACAAGGAACATATTCTCTACTTAACCATGGTTCCCCCCACACCCAATCATATTATAGTATGCCTTTTCCATCTATTTGTATTCCCTATTTGGTCTTAATCACTTGACCTTATAAATTTGGACCTTTCCTTTTAAGTATTTCTGATATCAGAATAAGAGGGGCTTTTGAAAAGTGATTACCATGTTGATTATACTACCTGTATTTCCAAAATTTGAAAATTATCTGGCAATAACAGCATATGATAAAGAAATTACACCTAACATTTGGAGAATGTACCTTCATCATTACTAGGAATGGATTATTTTATGTAATGTATCCCTGTAGCAAAAAATAACATTGTTTTCTTCAATGAATAAAAAAATATTTGAACGATTATACTATCTTAATACTATGGTATTCAAGAGTAAGGTAAATCTAAAACCACATGTCTACAACCCAACTACATGGGAATTATCCTCTGAGTCATGCTGAGGAAGAGTCATGCTCCCCACTTTGTTCAATCCTAATAGTGTAATAATTTCTACTTCCTATTAGAGAATATGCCTCCAGTACACAATAGAGTAGGATGTGAACAAGGATGAACAGTGCTATATGGTTTTCCACAGAATTCTAATTATTGAGAAACGGTACAAATAGCAAGTCTTCTATGAGCAGCTCAATAGAGGGAGGAACAGGGTAAGGGGGAAGAAGGGGGAGGGGCGGGGGGGGAGAGGAACAGATTACTCTGGATATAAAACCATTAAGTTCTTGCTACGCCAACAAACTGGACTTGAACAGTCTGGAACTGATTTTGTGTACTTATATTGTTATGTTTTATACCATTTTATCCTGTTCCCTTGGTATAACAAATTAGATCAGAACATGGTACATGAGCTACATCAGTTATCTAGATGACCAGTGACTTCAGGGAGCCTGGCATAAAAGCTCTGTCCATGGCTAACTCAGAAAGATAATCTCTTAGGGATCTGAAACGTATGAGATAATGGTAGAGATAAGAAAGATGTAAATATAGAGATTTTCTATGGGAACACAGTAAAGAAAAATAGGAGAAGACAGAAAGGGCTGTTTGGTAGTGTCAGGAAAAGGCAAACGAGTAATAGGAAGAATTTTATTGGTAGAGTGTACAGTGCTAGAATGGGGAGAAAGAAATCCATGCTGCTAAAAGTAAGACTACTAGTTATTAGAGTTGCTTGTACCTTCAAACTCATTCTAACTCTCCAAGAGGAGGATATATCTGGATAACCTATATTCTCTGAAGAAAAATTGTAGGTCTCCATCGACAGAACAGTAAGAGTCAACACCACCGAGCAGCTAATGCTTTAGAGAACTAGGTTAGGAACCACACTGGGGTTTTCCAAATTTAGATCTGAGAACAGAATATCCCATGAACCCTAAATATTAAATAGCTATACTGTACACCTGGGCCTTATTCAAAGATGAGAAAACAGGAGAAAATGGCATTTACAAAAATACTCAGCAATATAAAGGGAGCATTTTGGAAGAATCTGAAATTTTAAAAAAATTAGAAATGAAGCTTAACCAAAAAGAAATTATTAAACATTGAGATTCTAACTCTACTTGGCTGTGATAAAGATTTTTTTGCAATTATGCAGCATTATGCAATTATGTCTAGCTAAGTAAGCATGATACCCTAGTATCATGGGTATCATACCCTTCCTTTTAGTATACCCTAAAAGGAAGAAATTTTGTTATTTGAGTGGTTATCATTGGTCCTTACTAGCAAAAGAACTTGCTATTTAAAGTTTGACACTGTATCTAGAGCTCCAGAAAGAAAACCAACTTGAAACAGATAAACTTTATTCAATTACCCTGGTTCTTCCTGGGTCTTTCCATCTCAAAACACAGTTCTCTGTCACCTAATGAGCTTCATTTATCCTTCAACACTCTGCCATAAGTGAAAAGTACTTAATTTTATAAAAATCCATTAATTTTAAGGAAAACTATTATACCTTCTATCCTCAACCCCAAATATGCAGTTTACACATTTAGAAAAATTGAATAGTGAGAACAAATTCATATAAGCAATAACTGAAAGTAAAAGTAAGTAAATATATACAAATTGGATATGACATATTTTTTATAAGAGGTACTTGCCAAAAGAGGAAGAAAGTCTTGACTGTGAATGGTGGGTGATGGAGGAGTTTGTAAGTCATCTTTCATACATGAATAATTCTGTATCCTATTCTTCACAAATATTTAACTGTTTTAGGGCTCATGATTACTTACGTAGTCATACTTCACTGAGAAATTGAGGTATAGCACAAAAAAACATCTGGGCCAAATTAAGGCTCAATAAGAAGGTGCTTTAAAACACCTGTATAGAGCATGTATAGTCAACAAATGGTAGACGATTCTATTCTTCCACCCCTCATACTATGTGCAATTATGAAAACCCAAACATGGTTAGTTTGTCCCAACATGCTGCATAATTCAAATTTGTCCGTATATTATTCTGAATAAAAACCATATGCCAAATTGATGATTATGTGCTGAAACTAATAAAATTATCATGTCATGTCACATTCATTAAGTGCAGTATTTTGAGGAAAAGTCATTATGTTAAATGAATGGCAAAAAGTCATTAATCTAACAGTTTTATGCACACCAAGTCTATAAATCTCAATGTTCTTACCTTGATCTCAACACCTGTAGGTTATCTAGCCCTAGGTACTTCCATATCTTCCTTTGTACCACTCTTCTCTTACTCATTCTGCTCCACCCACCCTGACCTCCTTTTTGATCTTCCCGTATGCCAACCTTGCTTGTTTCAAGGTCTTTACAATAGCTGTTAGTTCTGCTGAGAATGCTCTTTACTCCACATGGTAATATGGCTCAGGGAATGCAAGCTTTATGAAGATAATGATTTTGTCTGCTTTTATCACGGATATATCCCTACTACTCTAGCACACAGTAGATATTCAACAAATAGTTGATGTTGAACAAATGAACCAACAAATGACAGGTCTGTTTATAGACATATTAAGCAAAAGAACAGTCATGGCCCAAGAAGAAGAGGAGACTGAGAAGTTTGTTTTTTGATTTTAGGATTTAGTTGTTTTGTTTTTGTTTTTATTTTGTTTTGTTGGGTTTTTGTTTTGTTCTGTTTTAGTTTTGCTTGAAGACAACAAAACTGTCCATACCTCCTTGAATAATGGTGCTTTCACTATAGAAGGTATGAGTAAATTTGAGCAAGTAATCAAGAACCTTTAAAAATGTATAAGCCTCTGAAATATTCAGAAATATTTTTCTATATTCCTTTGAGGAATGTTTTTCAAAAATTTCTCCAAGAATTGCTTTTGATACCGAAGTCTTTGCAAAGTTAACTAACAGAGAAACCAGGAGTCATCTATGTTTTCAAATAGGTCAATTTTTTAAAATTAAATTTTAAAATTATCTTTTCAAAATCTATAACTTTTTAAGGTATTGATCAAAAAGCCAAATAAATATTAAAATATTTCATTTGGAGCCAACAGACACACAAAAAGATGCTCAATGTCACTAATCAGGGAAATACAAATCAAGCCACAATGAAGTATTATCTAACACCGGTCAGAACAGCCATCCAGAAGACTAGACATACAAAGTGGAGAAAAGTGAATCCCCATGCACTACTGGTAGGAATGTAAACTGATGCAGTACTATGCAAAACGGTATGGCAATTTCCTACAAATTTAAGTATAGAAATACCAATGATCTAGTAATTCTACTATAAGATGTTTACCCTAAGAAAATGACAACACTAACTTGAAGAGATACATGCACCCGTATGTTTATCGCAGTTTTACTTATAATAGCTAAGATATAGAAACAAACCAATGTGTTCATTGATAGATGAATAAATACATGAAATATGTTTGTATATAACATATATATATGTGTGTATACATACATATAGACACAATGTAATATTAGTCATAAAAAATGAAATCTTGCTATTTGCAACAATAGGGATATATCTATAGGGGGTTATGCTAAGTGAAATAAATCAGATTGAGAAATACAAGTACTATAACATTTCAATTATATGTGGGGAGGAAAAAAAAGATTCAAATACTGAGAAAAAAACAGTAGTTGCCAGAGAGAAGGGGAGTGGGGGAATGATCAAAAATAGGTGAAGGGGTATAAATTTCTAGTTATAAGTCACAGATGAAAAGTACAGCACAGGGAACACAGTCAATCATAATAACTTACTACAGTGACAGATACCACTATACAATGTTCACCTCAAGAACCATGTGTCGAATTCTCAAATCCCACATACCTGAAATTGATGTAACATTGTATTTCAAATATACTTGATTTAAAAGTGTTTCATTGGGATTGGGTGAATCTGGGTGATTAAAAATACATTATAACATTTGTATAACTATACTATATGCATGTTTCTCTGTTATCCATTTGATCCCTACAATTACACTATATCAGAAAGGACAGTCACCATATCCCTATTTGACAGATAGGAAGACTGAACTGAGAAGAGAGTATACTATTAATAAAGAAGAGAAAAAGTCAGGAGAGGAAGATACATACATGACTCTGGACTAGTGCTTGCTCTTCCATTCCATTCTGAAATCCGCTCCTTAAAATTCTTTCAGAAAATCAGTGGCATTTCCAGAAAAGAATCATAAAGCTTGAAGCTAGCTAGTAATCACATCCTCATTAAAGAATCCATTTTTAGCTAATCAAGCTCCATTGCCATAGTCTCATCCCTTATAGCTTTTTAAAATAAATCCTTTACAAATTGCTTGTTTGCTCTACATTTCATACAGTGTTAAGAAGATATAGCAGCTACTCCAGGCATGCATCACAGAACAGGTGAAAGTGCAGAGCTCAGTAGGACTCCTAGGTACCTAAATAAAAATGAGTTAGGAGAAAAACCAAGGAGTAGAAACAAACTGAAACACAATCTTTTCTTATTCTGTGAGATTGTTTTTTTTTCCTTCTTTTTACAAAATAATGGTCACCAATATGATGTGTCCCATAGAGTTTTAAAGGTTATTCTTCATTCTAGAATGTCTGGCTTTCACAAAAAGTCAGATTTAAACTTTACAGAATCATTATTCACTTCAGCCAGTGTGGTTCATGAATCTCATATTCTATGATTTATGCATGGAAATTCCAAGCACTATCAAAGAATATCAGCCTGAACTCTGTACAATATTTGTGAGTGTGGATGTGTATAATATCAAATTCAAATGTTTGTATGTGTGTGTTTGTCTGATGGATAATTTTTGCTTACATTTTCCACAATAAAATTAGGTTGAATGCATTTTACTATGTCAATTTCATTTCTGCAAAAATTTTGTAACCAAGGTGATAGCTAGCAAATGCCTATTAGGTTGATTTACATGAAGGTCATTTTGACACGAGGCAAACAGTTTTCATCTACTCCACAGTAGCAGTCTCCTAAAAATTGCAGGTGGAGTCAGAACTATGATCTATGCAGCCTAGGATTTAGCCTTTGAAAATCAGGACAACCCAAAGCAGTCTATGAGTTGTTTTCTCAAATATAAGATAATAACATGAAGACCCACTCAATACGAACTTTCAATGTCCTTTCACTTTTTTTTTTAAAGTTTTTATTTATTTATTTGAAATCACAAGTAGACGGAGAGGCAGGCAGAGAGAGAGAGAGAGAGGGAAGCAGGCTCCCCGCTGAGCAGAGAGCCCAATGCGGGACTCGATCCCAGAACCCTGAGATCATGACCTGAGCTGAAGGCAGCGGCTTAACCCACTGAGCCACCCAGGCGTCCCTCATTTTTTTTTTTAAACTGCTTTTTAAAATCCTTTTCTAACACATAAGCGAATCAAATAGAAAATTTTGTGATATACCAGCAGTCTAACAAAAGCAAGTATCTCCTCACCAGCTCATATGCATGTCCTACCCAGTCCTGCAAGTGCTTCTGCAAGGTGACTAGTTTTAAATGGGAAAAGAGGCCTTTAGAACCTCCAGCTCTGAACAAAAAGCGTCGTGATCTCATGACTACTGAGATGGAGCCTGAGAACTCCCCCAGAGTTTGGCAGAAGCATTCAGGCTGTTCCTGGGCTACTGGTGCATCCAATTCCTTAGCTTCTATTAAGTAGAACTCGCCTTGACCATTTTGTGTTCAGTGTTGATAACAGACATTAACTGACTCATAATAGTACTTATGAAACTATCATTTTAACAAATTTAAAGTATTCGAAATCATGCCTAGCACTTTTATAGTAAGCACTTAAACATGTTAATTTTGTTTAAATTGTGCAATAGGGACTTCCCAACCCTATACAGTATTTTTTTTTACTTTTCCTTCAGAAATATGGACAAGTATATCCAAACATTTGTTGATTACAGTAAGTATCTTTTCCCTATCTCCTAATTTCTATATGAACCCCAGTTTATTTCAGTGCTGACCTCTTTCCTAAGTTTTATATTTGTATATCCAACTTCCAACCAATATCTCCTGGGCATCTACTAGATATAATCAACCTTAGTATGGTTCCAGCAGAATTCTTAATTTCTTTACATCCTCTACTCCCACCTATCTCTCTCTGGGTAACATTCCTCCAGGGGCACTTGAGTGGCTCAGCCAGCGGAGTGGCTGACTACTGGTTTTGGCTCAGGTCATGATCTCATGAGTCATGAGGTCAAGTCCCACATCAGCCTTGGCGCTCAGTGGGTAATCAGCTTGAAGATTCCCTCCCTCTCCTTTTACCCCTCCCTGCCTTCTTCCCCCACTTCCTCTCTCAAAGAAATAAATCTTGGCATGCCTGGGTGGTACGGTCAGTTAAGCCCCTAAATCTTGGTTTCCGCTCACGTTGTGATCTCCGGGTCTGTGGGATCCCGCCCTGTGTCAGGCTTCATGCTAAGTGCAGAGTTGGCTTAAGATTCTTTCTCTCCCTCTGTCCACCCCTCCACCCTCTCTAAAATAAATAAATATTAAAAAATAAATAAATCTTTACCAAAGAAAATAACATTCCCGTAGTTACTCAAGTTGAAAACACAGCAGTCATCCTTGATCCTTTAATCTACAGATCTCCATTTTCTTCCTCAGTATTATTTATGGCAAAGTCACAGGCCATTTCTTCTGTTCTCTTGGCTTATGACAGCTTCAGATCAGCTCAGTGTTTTTCCACATCTTGGTTTTGTTGTTCCCATTGCATTTCTTTGACTGTTCAACTGAAAGCAGCTGCTATTTTTTTTTAAAGAAGATTAAAATGTTTCCTGCCTCCCAACAATTTCTGAATTCCAAAGATAGAGACCTAGAACAAAGTAATGTGGTAGAAAAATGAGAATTTTCAAATTCTCCTGGTATTTACTTTTTTAAAAGATTTTATTTATTTATTTGACAGAGACAGACACAGTGAGAGAGCAAACACAAGCAGGGGGAGCGGGAGAGGGAGGAGAAGGCTCCCCACTGAGCAGGGAGCCCGATTCGGGGCTCAATTCCAGGACTCTGGGATCACGACTTGAGCTGAAGGCAGATGCTTTATGACTAAGCCACCCAGGCATCCCTGGTATTTACTTTCTTATTGAAGAAGTTCCCTGAACTTACTCAAAATAGTTTCCCACCAAAGTAGGTGGGGTTTTGTTTTGTTTTATTTTGTTTTGTTTTTTTGTTGTTGTTTGTTTTAACACTTTCTTAAAGACAATATCAGCTCAACTTCTCCTATGTTAACCATTAGTCTCCACCCCCCCTCAAGTCAAACATATATACAAATAAGGGGTGCCTGAATGGCTCAGTGGGCTAAAGCCTCTGCTTTCGGCTCTGGTCCCAGGGTCCTGGGACGGAGCCCCAGAGCAGGTTCTCTGCTCAGCGGGGAGCCTGCTTCCTCCTCTCTCTCTGCCTGCTTCTCTACCTACTTGTGATCTCTGTCAAATAAAGAGAAACTATTAAAATATATATATATATATATATATATATACACACATATATACACACACACAAATCAGGGGAATCTGATTATCAGTAGTTTAACTTTCAGTTAGCCATAATTTAATAAGGCTAGTTTGACAAAGTTAGCATTATTAAAAGCATTATTAGTATGATTATTAAAAGTATTACACTGTATGACACACATCACCTTAACCACAATGATAGTAAATAGCGGTTTTTGAAGATCACATAGGCTTAAGATGTTAAACCAGTTACCTTAAATCAATTAATGCATGATAAGTGAGTAGTGCTGTCTTAGTTAAGATCTTCACTTACTCAGATCCTATACAAATGATCCTTGTTGATTAAATTCATACAAAAACAAAACAAAAAAACAACAACAACCTGTTCATTTTGAGAAGTTTGCAGCATAGTACAAATTCAAAGAAACAAATCAAATAAAATGACCCCTTTTAGGTTTCTGCAAGGAAAAACCAGTGAGGTACAAGGTCCCCTTTGTAAAAACCATGGAGGTATTTTATTATCCTTTGTCTTCATGCTGGACAGCCACGCCTACCCATATCCTGACTAGGTCTGCAATATTAGTGATAAGATCATGCATAAGATAGATATTACATAATTTTTCTACACTCATTCTAACCAAATATACTGAATATACATTCTTCATTTTCTTATGTTCAAGATATCCAGAAAAAAGCAACCTTTGGAGTTGTAACAATTATATTGTCTTTTTCTAAGTTTCCTTTATAGTAACCATTCACTATTTTGATAGGTAGATATTTTCTACTCAAGAGGCAGGAAACCTATAGAAAAATTTCATTAAATGGAAGTTGCAGACACATGGAAAAACCATTAGAATTTCAGTAGATCCTTCAAGTTCCCCTTCAAAAGTCTCAACCCTTTTAATAGAAACCAAACCAATTATGAGCTTTCCCTATTTCGGTAGCTCTTTTGGTTATGAAATATCTGCTTTAAGAACTGGGTGCTAATGCATTTTTTTATCTGGCACAACTAAAGTGTTCTCTTTCACCTCTCACTTCAGATTCTCCCTCTCATTTATAATTCTAAGTATATTTCCCCTCCTTAGTACTACCTCTTATTTTCCTTCTTTCAATTCATATATAGAATCTTGCTATTGATAATCCGAATTTATTCAGTGTATGTTATCTTTACATGCTGCTTCAGCTACATATGTTTTTTGTTTAACAATTCAGTTGCTGTGAGGCTTGTCTGTAGGGGTATAGTACTTGGAAAGCTCTTTCATTTAGTACTTTTTAAAGATTATTTATTTATTTATTTGATGGGCAGAGATCACAAGTAGGCAGAGAGGCAGGCAGAGAGAGAGGGAGAAGCAGGCTCCCCGCCGAGCAGGGAACCCGATGTGGGGCTTGATCCCAGGACCCTGGGATCATGACCTGAGCCAAAGGCAGAGGCTCATCCCACTGAGCCACCCAGGCGCCCCTTTCATTTAGTATTAAACAAAAACTGTTCGAGGTTGCATTTTTATAAAATTGACAAATGTTAATATATAGCTATTAATGCTGATCTGGATAATACATCCTGGCATTTATTATTCAAGCAAAATTCTATTTTTCTTGGTATTATAACATTTTACAGATGAATTACAATAAAAACAGTATGAAAATTTCTAAAGGTGGAATAAAATCCAATTTCTCTCTCTCTCTTTCTCGCGCATGCGCGCGCGCGCACACACACACACACACACACACCCCACGACTACTGAACAACTCTTAGACTTTGTGGTTATGTCAAAAATCAGTGCCTACAAAGAACTTAGTGTCTTGCAATTTGATCTCTTTCTCATTTTTTATTCTCTAGAGAGGCAGTCATTTTTTTTCTTCATTTGGGAGAGAGAGAGAGAGAGAGAGCATGCAGCAGGGCAGGGCAGAAGAAGAGGGAGGGGAAAAACTCAGGCAGAGTTCCTATGGAGCACAGAGCCCAATGTGGGCTCAATCCCAAAACCCTGAGATCATACCTGAACCAAAACCAAGAGTCAGATGCTTAACTGACTGCACCACCCAGGCACCCTGACAGTGAATTTCTGATAGCCCATGTAACAATTACATTTACTACCTCAGTCCAAATTAACCCAGATCACATCACAAGTATTAGAATATATTCAGAACACTGACCAAGACAATCAGCTATAAATTTAACTTTTAAGTTTTGCAAATCATTTCTAAATTAATTTGTCAACCAATACTACCCAACAAAGTAGACAATTTTCCTTTAAAACAAAGGTTTTAGCGTTTACAAGATAAGTTTAATTCGTGACAGTCTTGTCTAATGAGTATATGTCCACTTAATCATTAATAACACCATTCCCTGCTTGAAGATGAATTTATGTAGCCACCATCACTGCAATTCTCACTTGGAAATATTTGGAAGGTAGACTGATGAGAACAAATATGTGCTGAACTGGTTCGTAAAATAAATAGTGTTTCATCTGAGCTCTGCTGATAAATACCTATTTATTGCCTAAATACCTAAATATTGCATTTGATAGGATTCTTGATATTTAAGAACCCTTGTTTTCCAGTCTGCAAAATAAAGTTATCCAGGATGACTGTGCTCATGCCCAAGGCTGCTCCTACAGGAAGCAGCTTCAGAAACCTCACACTAGAGAAATGCACTTCACAAAAATCATTCTATGCAAGTGTGACAGGCAGAATAATGGGTTTTCAAAGTGAGTCGTAGTGTAATTGCTAACAAGTAAAAATGGTAGGTATTAAATTTGTAGGTAGAATTAAGGGTGCTGATCAACTGACATATTTTCCTAGATTATCAAGGTGGGCCCAGGGTATCAATAAAAATCCTTACAATACGTAAGAGTGAGGCAGTCGAGTTAGTGTTAGAGTGCTGCAGCATGAGAAATCTTGACTAGCTATTGCTGGTTTTGAAATAGATGAGGACCACAAGTCAAAAAACTGGATTAAATGTAGAACCTGAAAAAAAGCAAGGAAGTGGATGGTCCTCTTGAGCCTCCGGAAGGAAAGCAGACAAGTGGTTATATCCTGATTTTACCCCATGGAAAATCATTCTGGACTTCTGACCTCCAAACAATAAATTTATTTTGTTTTAATCTGTCAACTCTGTGATGATTTGTCATAGAGCAAAAGAAAATAACTGCATCAAGTCATTAAACAGCAACATAATATCAAAGATGGAAGAAAGGAATCCGTTTCTAAATTACCACAACCACAACAATATCTATATTCCTGAAAAATAAATTACACTTGCAAAGAGACAAAAAATGACCCATACACAGGAAAAGCAGCAAGCAACAGAAACTGTGAGAGGCCACAGATGTCACATTTAATTGACACAGGCTTCAAAGAAACCACTATAAACAGGTCTAAAGAACTAAAAGAAACCAGAATTAGAGGGAAAAAGTGGAAGATGTGAAGACATTGTCAAGGAGAGTAAAAAACGAAATGGAAATATTGCAGTAACACAAAGGAAAAAATAAAATCACTAGAGGGGATCAATAGTGTATTTGAACTGGCATAAGAAAGAATAAAGGTACTTGTAGATCAATAGAGTTTATACAAGCTGAAGAACAGAGAGAAAAAAGGGTAAGAAAAAAAAAGTAAAAGGACAAAGCCTCAGAGAAATGTGGGACACCATTAAATATACCAACATTTACATAATCGAAGTACTAAAGAGTAGAGAGAAATAGAAGGAAACATCCAAAAACAGAAAAGTGACTGAATGTCCAGTATTATAACAAAAAACAAAACAAAACAAAAAAACCCACACATCAACCTAAACCCTCCAAGCAGCTCAGTGAACTCCAAGTAGCTATTTTGTATTTGTTCCAGCCTACTGACAGTGATGGTATCAGCGAGGAATGCCTGGGGCACTTAATGAGCCTGTACTTAGGGCAAAACTCCTCCCCCCCACCATTTCCCTGACTGGAGCCAAATGTTGGGGCTGTAAAGGCCCTTGTGGTTCTTATAATTACAAGAGGCACCTTAGGAATGAATATCAGGAAACTCTGAGGAAAAATATTTATTATTCATAAGTCACAGAAGATACAGGGCATACTGGGGCCGCACAGTGAGGCTGTGGGTAGAGAGGCAGACAGAGGATGGACACACAGAAAGGGAAAGGAATGGGGTTCTGCATTCTTATTGGAATTGAGAGTGGAGTGCCTAGGCTTTTGAAGGCTTACTCTTCATATTTAAAACAAGAATGAAAATTCAAATGCAGAAAGGGAAATACAGGGGTATTCAATTAGTCTGTTATCCAGGTCACCCAGGGCTTTCTAAAAGCAGAACTTTAGTAGTGGGCATAGTCTGGATCTTTATCTAGTTGTATAGCCAGCAATATGTTCATTCAAGATGTAGGTCTTTGAAATAAATGTCTCAATGATCAGAAGCTTAATGTCAAGCACTTATGTTACAGTCAAAAAAGCTAAATGTCAGGGACCTACACTACAGTAATATAAACTCAAAAAGTTACAGCAAAAGAAATATGAAGAGAGCTACAACAGATACATCATAGAAAATATTCTGGAGATCAAATACAAATTTTTGGTAGTACAAGAGAAAAAAAAAATCACCAGTCACATTCAAAGAAACCCAAGTATGATTAATCACTGACTTATAATCAGACATAGTGGAGATCAGAAAACACGAGAACACATTTTCAAACTACTGAAAGAAGAAAAGCTATCAATCAAGAATCTTATAGCCAATAAAACTATCTTCAAAAATGAAGAGGATGTAAAGACATTTACAAAACAAAAAAGCTGAAATAAAGGGAGATCTTAAGAGTGAAAACAAGTGATACAGTAATTCAAACCTACACGGAATATATGTAAAGGTAATTCTATAATTACAAGAGACACTATAAATTAATACTTCTCCTTTCTTCTGTTTCTTTTGGAGATAAATAGGTTTATAATTGCATTGTTGGAACTATACCAAATAAAAAATGTAATGAATTTTACGAAAGCAGCACCAAAGGGGTAGGTAGAAGGAAAGCTGTACTGAAGTAAACATTACCAGATGGTAATGGGAATCTACAGAACAAAGAGAACTTAAAGTGGTAAATAAGTTTAATACAGCAGACTAAATATGTACTTGGTTTCCCTTTTCTCAGTTTTCTTAGTAGATATGAAATTATTATACAAAGTAGTACTTAAAATAATGTATTTTTAGGTAATATATACAGATGTAACATGTATAACTAATAGCAACACAAAAGGGAAGAGAGAATAGAGTTATATTGGAAGAACATTTCTATGTTTCACTAGAATAATTATAAAGGTGAAATGGAGGGGCTCCTGTGTGGCTCAGTTGGTGTCTAACTCTTGATTTCAGCTCAGGTGATGATCTCATGGATATGAGTGCTGTCTGTGCTGGGTGTGGAGCCTGCCTGAGATTCTCTCTTCCTCTCCCTTGACCCCTCCCCTACTCTTAAAAGAATTGAAGTGGGTTCCGACCTAAACCCTCATTTAACTTCTAAGAAGATACTTTTTAAATATAGTAAAAAAAAAAATTAAGAAATTTAAATGTTACACTAAAAATGTTCCCTTTTTAAAAAAACAGTAAAGGAGAAATAAAGAAAAATGACATGAGATATATTAAACAGTAAAATGACAAAGACACTTTAGATTCAAAGATACAAATACTTAGGGGCACCTGGATGACTCAGTGGGTTAAAGCCTCTGCCTTTGGCTCAGGTCATGATTCCAGGGTCCTGGGATCGAGCCCTACATGGGGCTCTCTGCGCAGCAGCAGGGAGCCTGCTTCCCTTTTTCTCTCTCCCTGCCTGCCTCTCTGCCTACTTGTGATCTCTGTCTGTCAAATAAATAAATAAAATCTTAAAAAAAAAAAGGTACAAATACTTGGAAAATTCTATGTCATGCAAATAGCAACCATAAGAAAGATGGAGCTGCTATCTTCTTATCAAGCAAAACAGACTTTAAGTCAGAAAAATATTACTGCAGATAAACATTTTATAAGAAAATGCAGGCAGGGCACCTGGGTGGCTCAGTGGGTTAAGCCACTGCCTTTGCCTCAGGTCCTGGCATCTCAGGGTCCTGGGATCGAGTCCCGCATTGGGCTCTCTGCTCAGCAGGGAGCCTGCTTCCCTCTCTCTCTCTGCCTGCCTCTCTGTCTACTTGTGATCTCTCTCTGTCAAATAAATAAATTAAATCTTAAAGAAAAAGAAAAGAAAATGCAGGCCAATCCATCAACAAAATCTGAGTTATAAACATATATGTACCTAACAGCAAATTCCAAATACATAATGCAAAAATTGACAGAATACAGGGAGAAACATACTATTCCAATAATAATGAAAGTTCAAGAGTCTACCTTCAATATTTGAACTACACAAAGATTAATAATGAAAAATTTAAACACTATCAATTAGACCTAACAGATATATTTCAATACTCTATACACCAATAGGAGAATATACTTTCTTAAATGTATATGGAACATTATCCAGGATAGACAACAATTGGTCATAAAAAAAATTTTAAAGGACTGAAATTGTACAAAGTAAGTACAGAGTGAAATTAGAGTAAAACTAGTAATCAGTAATCAAGAAATGGATAATACTTACATGTCAGTGAAAATTTTAAGACTTATCTATATAGCAAATAGGTCAAATAAATATTAAGAGAAATTAGTGAATATTTGAAATGAATTAAAATGAAGATACAGTGTATCAGAGTGCAGCTAAAGAAGTACTTATGGGAAGATTATTGCTATAAATGTAAACATTAAAAAAAAAAAAAACAGAAGTCATCTCAAAACAATAACCTAGTTTGCTGCCTCAAGCCACTGAATAAAGGAAAGCAAATTAAACAAGAATAAATACTGGACTATAAATCACAGAGATTAGAAAAAGCCAAAATAAAAACTGAAAGTCGGTTTCTGAAAGGATTTTTTGTTTTTACTTACAAACCTTAGCTAGGCTGATAAAAAAAAAAAAGAATTACTCAGGTCAAGAGTGAAAGAAGATATATTACTACTTATTTACTTCTTTAAGAAATAAAAGGATTTAAAGGGGATATAGCACAGTTCTATGCAAAGACATTATATATCCTAGATATAATGGACACATTCCTAGACAGAACCAATCTTCTAAAACTGAAACAAGAAAACAACAAATAGCTGATCCTGCCTACACCAATTAGAGCTTATATAATATTAGAAATTTTTAAACTCTACAAAGACAAGCACATGTACAGATGATTTCACTGATGGAATTCTACCAAACATTTAAAGAAACATTATCTGTTCTCCCCCAAAACTTCCCTAGAACTGGAAGAAGAAGGAAGGCTTCCTAACTAACTCATAAGGTCAGTATTACCTTGATACCAAAGCCAGATAAAGCCATCATAAGAAAATACTACAGATCAATATATTTTTATTAATATAGACTCAAAATTTTCAACAAAAAAAATATTAACCCAAACAAAAACATATCAAAAGGATTATACATCATGAAGAAATAGGATTTGTTCCAGGACAGTGAAGTTGAATTAAAAAAGACACATATTGGGACGCCTGGGTGGCTCAGTTGGTTAAGCAGCTGCCTTCGGCTCAGGTCATGATCCCAGCGTCCTGGGATCGAGTCCCACATCGGGCTACTTGCTCCGCAGGGAGCCTGCTTCTCCCTCTGACTCTGCCTTCCACTCTGTCTGCCTGTGCTCGCTCTCACTCTCTCTCTCTCTTACAAATAAATAAATAAAAAAACCTTAAAAAAAAAAAAAAAAGTAGAATGTCTTTAAAAAAAAAAAAAAGACACATATTTAAAAGTACTATACCTTATGAATAAAGCATAAAATACATATGATCATTTTGATATATACTGAAATAGCATTTGACCAAAAATAAGACTTCCATGACAAAAAACACCTGATAGGTTGTCAAGGATTAAAGAGAAAAAAAAAAAGAAAAATGAAACCATATTTAATAGTGAAAGACTAAATGCTTACTCCCTAAAAGCAGGGTGGAAAAAGAAACAGGCCATCAGCTCTGCTCCCCACCCACCTCTTTTTCTTTCTTTTTCTTTTTCTTTTCTTTTCCTTTTTTTTTTTAAACATTATGCTAGAGGTGCTAGCCAGTTCAAATAGGCAAGAAAATAAGAGGAATATGTTTTGGGAAGAAATAAATCTATTTGCAAACGACATCTTGTTACAGAGAATCCTAAGAAATCCACTAAAGAAAAACAGAACTCAAATGAGTTAAAAAACATCATCAACAACAACAACAAAACTATAAAAGGTCAATATGCAAAAATAAACTATTTTTTTCTTTCTTTCTTTTTTTTTTTTTTTAAGATTAGAGAGAGAGAACGAGAAAGAAAGATTAGCATGAGTTGGGGGAAGGGCAGAGGAAGAGGAACAAGCAGACTTCCAGCTGAGCAGGGAGCCCTAGATGGGGCTTGATCCCAGGACCCCGAGATTATGATCTCAGCTGAAGTCAGATGCTTAACCAACTGAGCAATCCAGGTACCCCCAAAACAACCTATTTCTATATATTACCAATGGACAATCCGAAAAGTAAAATTCATATTTATCATAGTATCAAAAATTATCAATAAAAGAACTATAAACTTATGCTCTGAAAACTATAAACCATTACTGCAAAAAACCAGAAGACATAAATGACCAATAAATACAGGAGATGTTCAACATCATTAGCCATCAAAGAAAGTATATCAAAGTTATTAGATACCATTACATGGGTACCAGTATGGTTATAATAGAAAAGATAATAACTAGTGTTCATATGGAAATGGAGAAATTGGGAACCGAAAACACCAATGATACAGCTTCTTGGAAAGTAGTGTGGCACTTCCTAAAATGTTAAACAGAGTTACCATGTTTCCCTGCAACTCTATAAGGATTTAACCATAGATATATACCCAAGAAAATAGGAATATATACACATAGACATTTTTATGTTAATGTTCACAACAGTATTATTCATAACTGTCAAAAAGTACAAACAACCCAAATGCCCACCAACTGGTGAATGTACATTTTATCTGTAAAATGGATAATTTAGTAATTAGCAGAAGTGAAGCAGTAACACAGCAGAGAGATGCTGAAGAAGGATAATGCAATAGAGGAATTCTGAAAATATGCTAAGTGAAAGAAGCCAGTCATAAAGGACCATGTTTATTTATTTACATTTTTTATATGAAATATCCAAAATAGAGAAAACTATAGATATAGAAAATAGTAGTTGCTTATGGCTGCAATATTTGGGGTCAAACAAGAAATGACTGCTAATGAGTATGGAATTTTCTTGGAGTGATGGCAATGTTCTAAAATTGATGTGGTGACCGTTGCATGACACTGTGAATGTTAAAAAACTTAAAACTTTGGTGACAAGCTTATGAATTTTGGAACACTGGAAAGAAATAAAATAAAAGAAAATGAAAAAAAAAGTAGATCATATAATCTACTTAAATATAAGCCTATGGTTTTACAACTGTATATGAAGATGCAATTTCTTAGAAAGTGTTGCTCGCTTTCTAAATAAGTATGATAATTATCACTGGGAAATGTCACCATTTCAAGACTAATTAGGCTGAACTGTGCAGTTCTTCAAATATCAGCATTCTCAGTTTATTATTAGTCTTTTTCCCCCCTCTAGTTTTGCCCCTAATGGAACTGAATTTATTTCCTACACTTTAAGAAGTCAACAGTAGTACATAAAACACAAATAATGATGATATTCTCAAAAATCTCCTGGTTTGGGTATAAGGCTAAGTGATTCTAAGAACAGTTCTAGATGGACTTTGTTTAAATGATTCTTTTACTGTTTTCTCACATTTGCCAAGCAACATTACAAACCTCTGCCTATCAACTACAAGTGAAAAGATGGGCCAGATTGACAAATATACTATAAATGTAAATCTAGATTTAACTATTTTATCTGAAATACAAAACCATTTTAATGGTAGCTACAAAAGAGCAGGTTTTACCATTAAAAGCCATGGTTTGGGCACCTGGGTGGCTCAGTGAGTTAAAGCCTCTGCCTTGGGCTCAGGTCATGATCCGAGGGTCCTGGAATCAAGCAGGGAGCCTGCTTCCTCCTCTCTTTCTCTGCCTGCCTCTCTGCCTACTTGTGATCTCTGTCTGTCAAATAAACAAAATCTTTAAAAAAACAAAAAAAGCCACGGGTTTTGTTTGTTTTTGTTTTTTTGGAGAGAAGATGGTAGCAGAGTAAGAGGACCCTGGGTGCTCCCCTCATCTTAGGAACACAACTAGGCACCTATCAAATCATCCTAATTGCTCCCTTGCCCCCCCCCCAAAATTTAATCTGAAGACTGACAGAACAAACTCCACAACTAAAGAGAGAAGAGGCCACAAAGAAGTAGGAAGTGTAGAGATGTGATTTGGGGGGATAAACAGATGGAAGGTACCAAGGAGGGCAGGGAGCTGTAGTCACAGAGAGGGGCAAGGAAGAGGAGCACACAGGAGAACACACAAGAACATTTCCCCAAAGTCTGGGAAATGAGAGAGGCTGAATTTCATTAGTTCTTGCAACCAAAGGAACTGAAATCATGGAGTTTTAAAGGTCAGCAGGCTCAGCTAAGATACAGCCCAGAGGGCAAAGCATGGCTCTTGAGGAGAAGAGCAGGCAAACAACCCAGGGACAGACAGCGTGAAAACCGCAATCTGAAGAGCACCAGAGCACACAGTGGGGAGATTTTTGCTGATCTCAGAGCTTGTCCCTGAAAGGCAAAGTTCACAGAGACCTCTCTGGGAAGAAAGGAGCTGGCCAGTGCCATTTCCCTCCCTTACCCCTCACCATAAACACAGAAACCCCTGTGGGAAGCAAAGCAGCGTAGACACTCGTTGCCTTAACTTGTCTAAAGTAAGCCCCACTGGGAGGAGTGCCTTCTCTGTCAAGCCTGCCTCCAACCCAGCACAGCAGGCCCCTCTCCCAGAAGACCAGCACAAACCCCTGCCCACACCACCACATCTCCTGACCAGTTTTGCAGGGCCTCAGTTTTGGTAGGGGTGGTGAAGATTTCATTATACAAGTGGACCAGAGCACACCTCACTAAAACTCCCCACATTCAGGCCAGAGACCAAATATGACCCACAGTAGGCAAGGAGAACCCCTGCAAGTGACTAGCCAGAAGGATAGAACAGCCAGAACACAATAGCAGAGCATGCACTGCACATGTCACAGACCCTCCCTTAAGCACCAGGCCCTGGACCCTTCATGACATCTTCCTCGTAAGGCCTTTTACAGAAGCATGAGACATAATTGGCTTGTCTCACACAAAAGACTTAGACAAAAATGCAAAGAAGGAGGAATTCATCCCAAATGAAAGATAAAATAAGACCACAGCCAGAGATCTAAGAGAAACAAATATAAATAACATGCCTCATGGAGAATTTAAAGCAACGATCATTCGGATACACACTGAGCTTGAGGAAAGAAGACATAGTGAGAGTCTTGCCACAGAGATAAGAGTTAAAGAATCAGAGATGAAGAATGTAATGAATGAGATTGGAAACAGGCTTGATTCAATGAACAGCTGGCTGGAAGAAGCAGAGGAATGAATTAGTGGCCTAGGAGATAAAGCAATGGAAAACAATGAAGCTGGAAAGAAAGAAGAATGATGCAAAATGAGAATAGAATAGGGAACTCAGTGATTTCATCAAACTTAATGATATACAGGGGCATATGGCTGGCTCACTCAGAAGAGGAGCTGAATCTTGATCTTAGGGTGATGAGTTCAAGTCACACATTAGGTGTAGAGATTACTAAGTAAAATTAAAAAAAAAAAAAAAAACATTTGTGTTATAAAAGTCCCAGAAGAAAAAGAGAAAAGGGAGGCAGAAAATTTATTTGAAGTCATGGCTGGAAATGTCCCTAATCTGGGGAAGCAAATAGACTTCTGGATCCAGGAGACATCAAAATCAACAAAAGCAAGCCAACAAGATATATTGTTTGCAAAATATCCTGGTATCAATAATTATTCTGAATGGAAATGGACTAAACACTCTAAAAGACATAGGGTGTCAGAATAGATTACCTGTACCCCTGGGGATAAAAATATATGTTTATAAAAAATAAAAAATTAAAATAAATAAATAAAGAAAGAAACAAAAAGACACATCTCTGGCAGCCTACAGAGACTCACTGTAGACTTAAAGACACCTGCAGATTGAAAATGAAGGGGTAGAGCAACATTTATCATATAAATATTAAAGAAAGTCAGAGCAGTAGTATTATATAAACTAGACTTCAAAACAAACACTAACAACAAGAGTCAAAGAAGGGTACTATTTAATTAAGAGGACAATTCAACAAGAAGATCTAACAATTACAAATATTTATGCACCCAAAATGGGAACATCCAAATATATAAAACAAAAACAAAGAATTTATCAATAATAGCAGGGGACTCTAAAATCCCACTTACATCAGTGAACAGATCATCTAAACAGAAAAATCAACCAGGAAACAATGGCTTTGAACGACACACTGGACCAGATGGATTTAAAAGATATATTCAAGACATTCCATCCAAAAGCAGCAGAGTCTGCATTTTTTTCAAGCACATGGAACATTCTCTAGAATAGACCATAAGTCACCAAATAAGCCTGAAATAAAAAGATACAAATACAAAAAATGTGAAGTCATACCATGTACCTTTTCTGACCAAAATGCCATAAAAACAAGTAAGTCAACCATAAGAAAAAATCTGGAAAGACCACAAATACATGGAGTTTAAACAACATGCTACTAAACAATGAAGGGGTCAACCAAGAAATCCAAGAGGAATACCACAATACATAGAAACAAATGAAAAGGAAAACAATGGTCCAAAACCTTTGTGAAGCAAAAGATGTTGTAAGAGGAAGTTTATAGCAATATCAGGCCTACCTCAAGATGAAAACCTGCCAATAAACAACCTAACCTAATACCTAATGGAGCCAGAAAAAAGAACAAGTGAAGCCTAAAGCCAGGAGAAGGAAGGAAATAAGATTAGAGCAGAAACAGAGAATATAGAAACTAAAAAGAAAAAAAAAAAAAAAAAAGAAAGAAAACAGGGGCTGGTTCTTTGCAAAAAAAAAAAAAAAAAAATAGAAGGGACTCAAGCAGATAAAAATCACAAATGAGCAAAGAGAACTAACACCACAGAAATACAATTATAAGAGAGTATTACAAAAAACTATGTCAATAAATTGGACAACCTAGAAGAAACAGATAAATTTCTAGAAACATAAATTACCAAAACTGAAACAAGAAATAAAAAACTGGAACTTAGAACAGACCAATAACGAGCAAAGAAACTGAATCAGTAATCAAAGAAATTGAATCAGTAATCCAAGAAGATTCCCAACAAACAAAAGTCCAGAACAGATGGTTTCACAGTTGGATTGTACCAAACATTTAAAGAAGAATTAATACCTATTCTTCTAAAACTATTCTAAAAACTAAAAAAGGAAGGAAAACTTCCATAGTCACTCTATGAAACCAAATTATCCAGATACCAAACCAGATAAAGACATGACAGAAAAAAAGAACTACAGGACAATATTCATGATGAATAAAGATACAAAAATACTCAACAAAATATAGGCAAGCCAAATCCACAAATACATTAAAAAAAAGTCACCACAATCAAGTGGGATTTCTTCTTGGGTTGCGAGAGTGGTTTAATATTTGAAAATTAATCAGAGTGATACATTAGATCAATAAGAGAAAGGATGAGAGCGATATGATCTTAATAGATAGAAAATAAATAGAAAAAACACTTGATGAAGTACAATATCCATTCATGATGAAAACCCTTACTAAAGTAGGTTCAGAAAGAATATACCTCAACATAATAAAGGTCATATATGGAAAACCCACAGCAATTATCATCCTAAATGGGGAAAAACAGAGCCTTTCCTCTACAATCAAGAACAAGACAGGAATATCCATGCTCACCACTGTTTTTCAACATACTACTGGAAGTCCTAACCACATCCATCAGACAACAAAAAGAAAAGCCATCCAGATCAGCAAGGAGCAAGTCTTCACTCTTTGCAGATGACATGACATGCTATACAGAAAATCCTAAAGACCTCATCAAAAAACTGCTAGAACTGTTAAATGAATTCAGTAAAGTCACAGGATACAAAAATCAATACACAGAAACCTGCTGTATTTCTATATACCAATAATGAAAAAGAAAAATTAAGAAATCAATCCCAATTAAAATTGTACCCAAAATCATAAGATATCTAAGAATACACCTAACCAAGGAGGTGAAAAACCTATATTCTGAAACTAACACATTGATGAAAGAAATTGAAGATGACACAAAGAAATGGAAAGACATTCCATGCTCATAGGTTAGAAGAACAAATATTGTTAACATGTCTAAACCACTCAAAGCAATTTACACATTTAATGCAACCCCTATCAAAATACTACTAACATTTTCAGAGAGCTAGAAAAAACAATCAAAAATTGTATGGAACCAAAGTAGACCCAAATTATCAAAGTAACCCTGAAAAAGAAAAATGAGGCTAAAGGCAACACACTTCCAGACTTTGAGTTATATTACAAAACTGTAGTAATCCAAGCAGTGGGTCACTGGCACAAAGATAGACAACAAAAAGCAATGAAAAAGAAGAGAAAACTCAGAAATGAACCCACAACTACATGGTCAATCTTCTAAAAAACAAGAAAGAATATCCAGGAAAAAGATGGTCTCTCCAACAAATAGCGTTGAGAAAACTGGACACAACATGCCTAAGAATGAAACTGAACCACTTTCTTACACCATACACAGAAGACTTAAATAGGAGATATGAAACCATTAAAAATCCTAGAAGAGAGCACAGACAGTGATGTCTTTGACATCAGCTGTGACAACTTCTTTCTAGATACGTCTCCTGAGGGAAGGGAAACAAAAACAAAAGAAACTATTGGGACTACATCAAAATAAAAAGCTTCCACATCATGAAGGAAACATGAAAAAAAAAACTAAGAAGTAACCTATGGAATGGGAGAAGATATTCACAAAGGACAAATCCGATAAAGAGGTAGTATCCAAAATATAACTTATCAAACTCAACACCCAAAATATAAAAAAATTCAGTTTAAAAACTGGGCAGAAAGGCACAGTGGGTTAAGCCTCTGCCTTCAGCTCAGGTCATGATCTCAGGGTCCTGGGATCAAGTCCCACGTCAGGCTCTCTGCTAGGCAGTGAACCTGCTTCTTCTTCTCTCTCTCTCTCTCTCTCTCTCTCTCTCATCTGCCTGCCTCTCACCCTACTTGTGATCTCTCTCTGTCAAATAAATAAAATCTAAAAAAAAAAAAAAATGGGCAGAAGACATGAGTAGACGTTTTTCCAAAGAAGACCTACACATGACCAATAGACCCATGAAAAGATGCTCAACATCACTGATTATCAGGGAAATGCAAATCAAAACTACAATGCAATAATCAGTTCACACCTGTCAGAATGGCCACTCAGTAACACAAGAAACAGGTGCTACTTGCAAGGATGTGGAGAAAGGGGAACCCTCTTGCGCTGTTAGGGGGAATGCAAACTGGGTATAGCCACTGTGGAAAACTGTATGGAGGTTCCTCAAAAAGTTAAAAATAGAACTACTGTATTTTTTTTAAGATTTTATTTATTTATTTGACAGAGAGAGATCACAAGTAGGCAGAGAGAGAGAGGAGGAAGCAAGCTCCCTGCTGAGCAGAGCCCTATGCAGGACTCGATCCTAGGACCCTGGGATCACGACCCGAGCCAAAGGCAGAGGCTTAACTCACTGAGCCACCCAGGCACCCTAGAACTACTCTATTTTCCAGCAATTTCATTACTAAGTATTTACCCAAAGAATACAAAAATACTAATTCAAAGGGATACATGCAACCCGATGTTTATAGCAGCATTATCTACAATAGCCAAAATATGGAAACAGCTCAAGGGTCCATCAACTATGGAAAAGCAGGTGTGATACACATACATATATACATACACATGCTGAATTATAGCTCCATAAAAAAAGAAAGAATGAAATCTTGCCATTTGCAAGACATGGATGGATTTAGAGAGCGTTATGCTAAATACCATATGATTTCATTCATGTGGAATTTAAGAAACAAATGAGCAAAGGGGAAAAAAGTAAACCAAGAAACCGACTCAACTGTAGAGAACTGATAGTTACAGAAGGGAGGTGGGTGGGGGGGATGGGTCATATAGGTGATGGGGATTAAGGAGTACACTTGCGATGAGCACCTGTGATATATGGAAGTACTGAATCACTACACTGTACACCTGAAATTAATACTGTACTGTTTGTCAACTAACTGGAATTTCAAAGGTTTTTTGTTTTTGATCTTCATGCATGGGACTCATAGGGAATATGAAAACCTCCCTGGTTATGTGCCAAGAATTCCCAAGATAGATGCGCAACTGTGACTAAAATGTTAGTTCCCATTTTCAAACACCAAAGAGCCTTCCCTCATGTTCAGAAGTCTCGTGAACTCTTAAAATCCACGCATGGAAGGCTAAAATGGGTGTGTTCTGGTGTGGAGCACTTTGGTTATTGGCTTTACTAGGCCCTTGGGAGCCCTAGATATGGTAGATACACAATGGGTTAGGCAGGGGTTTGTTTATTTATTTTTATTCCTTTCAGGGATTTTTAAGTCAATTGTAGTATCAGACTATAAACTCTTTTAAGTATATCTCAAAATTCAGTGACACGTGAAAACTAGATACTTTCCCACATATCCCATTAACTAATTTCAACCCACACTTGCCCTCTCAAATGGCTGCGTGTCACATAAACTACACACCCATATGTGGTGGCACTGGCTTTGTCATCATAGAAATGGAATACAGTAGGACAACAGTTCCTTTAAATGTTGGCAACACCATTTTAGTCTGAAAATACCATCTCCACTAAAAAATAATATTTCTACATTCAGAATATGGCTTTTAGCATCTGTGTAGAACTAACATCTAGAAAATAACCTTATATACATCAAAGGAATGCTGTGTTGTGGTTAAAGCACATAAATTTCAGCCTGAACTTTATTAGTCATTTCCGAATCTGAGTTTTCACATAGAAAAGTAAAAACAACTAAAAACATTCACAACCCCCTTTGGAATTCTCAGAAGGATCAAGGGACTTCTATAATTTTCACCCAAAATATGAATGCTTACCTTTATGTCTTATATTTACATCTGTAGATGATCTGGCTGATATTTTTAACATGTTACTCTAGTTGGAACTAAGGGAAGATATGCAATTGCATTTCTTAGTTTAGGTGTCTGTGTACTTGAATAGCAAATATAAAAGAGTATAATAGATTTATTTGGAGGCAAATAAAGTAAAATTAGTCTCTTACATAAAATATGGATATCAACTATTTGTATACTCATTCATTCAAGAAATAGTCCTTGAGTTCCTACCAGGCATTATGTTAGGAAGTGAAAATAAAATGGGAAAAAAAAATCAGATATGCTCCCTCCTTTTGAGGCTCTTATACTCCAATGGAGGAGAAGCTATAACACAAATAGTGACATCATAAAATGTAATATTCACAACTGAAATAAGCCTCAGCATCTCCCTTATACCCAAAAGCACCATTACAGCAAGATGTTGTGGTCAGCCTTATAATTCCATGTGCTTCTAGTGCTTGTAATAATGTGTCACATAATCAAAGTTCAACAAGCATCTTTTGAATGAATATATAAATATTGAGCTCCATAAAGACATAGGAGCTAGGAAAATATTTTTTGGAGTAATGGCCTGTAAGCAGATTGATTTTTTGCTTCTGGAGAGAGGATAGCCTTAGAAGAAAGCAGGGGCTGAATCTTTAGGAATTCTAACATTTTTTGAATGGGCAGAGGAGAAACCTGAGAAGAAAAAAGAGAGTTGGCTCCAGAGGGTGAAAAAGATAACTAAGACAGTGCTTTGGCCGTAAAGGAAGAGAAGGTCTCAAGTGATCAGCATCTCAAGTGATTGCTGCTGATTAAGACCAAGTAAGAGAGGGGCGCCTGGGTGGCTCAGTGGGTTGGGCCTCTGCCTTCGGCTCAGGTCATGATCTCAGGGTCCTGGGATCGAGCCCCACATCGGGCTCTCTGCTCAGCAGGGAGCCTGCTTCCCCCTCTCTCTCTGCCTCTCTGCCTTCTTGTGGTCTCTGTCAAATAAATTAATAAAATCTTAAAAAAAAAAAAAAAAGACCAAGTAAGAGAATAACTGAACAGGTCTACCACACTGACAGATAAGAAGATCATTACTGACATATTTCTAGAAGTTTAATAAAATGATAGGGGTGAGTTTTCAGTGGGTTTTAAAGGCAGGGAAAAGTAAGTGCATGGCATAAGCATTTGGCTATAAATCGAGGGGAGAGATGGTAAAATAGCTTGAGTCAGAGATATATCAATTTTAAATACAGAAAAGAAATTTGAAAATATGAACACAATGAAATACAAAGTACATTCATTAATTCAAAAAATACTTAATGAGATACAAATCTGCCCTAATACTTGAGATATATAGGTGAAACAAAACAAAAACAAACAAAATAAGAAAAGCTCCTTTTTCTCATGTAACTTAGATCATGAAAATTGACAGACTGCACTTGGAAATAAAAGCACTCTCTTATAATGCGAATAAAATTTTTAAAAATTTGGAGGAGAGGATTATGGGGACCTGGAGCTATGTGTGTCAGAGGCAGAGTTATGTTGCATTAATTAACAAACTGCCTCAAAATCTCAGTGGTTTAACATTCTCATTCATGCAAAGGTGGACAGACAGCTAACATTTCATGAGGTAATTCAGAATTCTAAGCATTCTCACGGCACCTTTTAACACAATGCTTCAAGATTCACAGAAGCAGGGGAAAGGACTATGGAAAATCAATTTTAAGTGACACCAGTTCCATTTTAATAATTAAAGAGAGTCCTCTCTAAGAACAAATAACCTTTTTATATGTCTAGAAACACAAAATGTTCTAGAAATACTGCAAGCACAAGTAGTATCTACCAAACAATAAGTTCTAGTTTTTGATTGGTCCCTCTACACATATTACCTACTCATCCTCGGCCAGAGGATGTCAGTTCTGACATTACATTAGGGTCAACTTCAAAGACCTCAAAAAAAATTAGTGTATGGATCCATGCCTAGTGATGTGGGTTTAATTTTTCTCCGACATCTATGACTAAGAATTACTTTCTTGGAGAATACTCTTAAATTTTTTTCATCTAGGTGGCTATAAGCAATGTTTAAAGCATAATTTCAATCACTTGTTTACAGTGACCATATTTTTATCTCTATTTTATGTGACACATCAACCGTAAGGTTTTAGACAAAGCAATAGAACTACTTTATGGCATTTTAAAAACATTAATTAAAAAAGAAAAAAAATTCACCTCCTTATTCCATAAAGTCACTTTCTTGAAGTTAAACAATAGTTCTATTTCCTTCCAATCACTTATCTTCCCTCGGCTCATGTGTCAGGTATACCTATAGGTTAATGTTCTTACTGACTTTTTCCAGTGTATTGCTATTCCAAATACATACTTAAGTGGGTAGCTTCACCTTAAATTTGTTATTTTAAGATATTGTGATCATAACAATTTTTTTTGCTTTGGAAACAGTATTGTATTTTAGATGCATTTGTCACCAATTTTCTTAAAAACGTTTAAAAAAAAAAAAAACCTAGAGTTAATTTTCCTTGCAAATACACTGATATTTGAGGTGCCTGACAAGTATCCTCTCCCCTCAAATTTCTCCCTTAACTCCTTGCTATAGTCTCAGGTATCCCATATACCATTTTTAAAATAACTGTTACAATGCAGATATGCCTATGGGAAGGACATAGCCCTTAAGTTGTAACAGTCATTAGCCCTTATATTCAGATTAATTTGTCAACTGTCACCTTAGAAATTGGAGTGCAATTCCCAGTGTCTCCTGTCATAGAAGAGGTGAAGTTTAACAAGGGAACAAAGCTTTTGAAGAGATAACAAGGAAGTACTAAATGTTATTGCCAAGAGAGGGCACCATGATGGCACCCTGAAGTCAAGAAGCCTGGGTCACCAGAGTACCCATGTAGGCCCAAGTTGTCTAGAGACAGGAAAAAAAAAAAAAAAAAAAGAAGAAGAAGAATAGAAATAGTGAGATATTGACATAGAAGATAGAGATGAGAAACACAAAATGAAAGTTTGCCTACCTCCAGTTTTGCTTACTTTCAAATTCTCTTTTAGGTACTCTGCTATCTAAGTAGATAAATCACTGACTACTCTTGTTTTCATTAGAAACACACCACGGAAGAGTCAGGGTGGTATGGCGGAATGAGCGGAGCTGATGTCAGTGTTAGGGGCCTGGGTTCAAATATATAGCTCAGATAGTAAATGGCTATATGAATTTGAACAAGTCACTAAACTTTGTTTCTTTCAGTTTCATCTGAATGGCACAAAAATCAGAAAATTGAATCTAAAACCAAAAATAAATCATGCTCAATAAAAGACAGCTTTCTGTAAGTATCACCTATGGCAAGGTATATATTCTGGATTAAAACACAGCTCTGCCATCCCTATGCAAAACAAGAATGACAGCATGCCCTCAGAGGACACATACAACGCTCACATTGTGTGACTCTGATCACCACTCTTATAAGATGGCATTAACAAGTAATATATATACAGTCCTACAACTGTCAGTTATGGATATGAATAATGGCCACATATTCAGCAGTAGATAT
This sequence comes from Mustela nigripes, assembly GCF_022355385.1. Lineage (NCBI taxonomy): Eukaryota > Metazoa > Chordata > Mammalia > Carnivora > Mustelidae > Mustela > Mustela nigripes. The sequence goes on along the minus strand of NC_081559.1, from coordinate 62,450,379 downwards.
AAAATAAATGGAGATTCTTGAGATATATGTGACTTTCCTTAAAAAAACAAAGTGACTAATTTTGACTTTAAACACAAACTATGTTAATTAATTTCCCCATGCCTCCATGCTTCTAAAGAAATAGAAAGTATTTCATTAAATGTCTTTAAATGTCTCTTAGAATCCACTTAGAATTTTATGAAAGGAGATCTAAAATGCCATTTCTCATTTCAAAACACATAAGCATAACTGCAGAAAATATCAAGGTGTTGGCTTTATTTTTTAACCTGCAGATGATTGGACTAGAATATAAACTGTATACTACATAATGTGCCAAATTTACCTACTGAAAGGCTACCTTTTCCTTTATTGTTACAAATAGCCACATACATATTTCTTACATACCTTATTTCTCAAATCCTTGAACATTCTGTTCTGAAGTAGAAAAATGATTTCTTTATGAAGTACATCTTAATTTTCTTATGATTTGGTTTTACTGGATGCAACTGATAGCATCAATTGTAAAATTCTCTGAAATATTTTATGGTAAGTGGATATTACTGGGAATGATCTAGTACAAGTTAAAAAACATCTGGTAACTCTATAAAATGAGACAGACTCTATGTCATATATTAATGATGCACCCCACCTAAATTTGTGTTACAAAAAAAATGTAATTTTTATTTTGCCTTCTGCATAAACATGATGTTTGAGAACTAATCTTCATGTTCACAATTTTCTTCTATAATCAATTTAACAGATACTAATCTGTTCAGTAAAAGCATTGAGATACTTGGGAACTGGGCCAAATACCCTCACAATTTTAATTCAAACACATAACATTTGTAAAACCTGCTTCATTTCACAAAAGGTTAAACATCTGCCAACATCTGTTCTTCACAGCAGCAGGTCTACAGTGTGTCATTATCCAGAATCTAGCTAATGGAGGAAATGGGAGCTTGCTGCTAGGCTACCAGCTTCAAGAAGGAAGGTGTAGATTTCTCAACGTCTTAGAACTTTTAACTCATTAACCATAGGATTTTCATTGTTAATTTTAGCAAAATCACAAGTAATAGTCAAGAAAAGAAGAAAAAATGCCAAGATGGGGGGAGGAAATAAGTATTTTAATATTAATAGAGTTATTTTACATTTTAGAATAAATGTTGAAAGATTGCACTGATTTTTCAAAGAATTATTTTTACATCTTCTGATTTCCCATAACACCTTTTTGATTCAGTTATTCTTACTTGATCATGAATTGGTCTTTTCAGCTATACCCTTGTACATGAATAACAATGATGCCAGCAGTAGCAGCAGCTGCTGCAAAAAGGCAAGACTCTTTTTAAAGTAATTTGCCTGCGTTTTACATTATGTAGGACCTAGAAATACATTACATTATAAATCTGGAAGACAAGCTGTGCAGTCCAGAGGCTAAGACCCTCAATATAGACAAAAAGATCTTTAAGAAACTTTACACTTCAACTAACAAGCCAATATTGAGTACATTAGAATATACCAATGTGTCAGTAAGACACTGCAGATTGTACTCTGCATAAAACACTCTGAATCATTTCTTGTGATTCAGAACATGCAGAGAAAAAAAAAAAAGGTATTCTAATGGTAATTTTTGAAAAGAGAGTAAACGGTAAAAAGATGTATTTCAGGTCCTAATATAAAATGTGGCTTTAAACAAATGCCTCTCTAAAAATTTCGTATTTACTAGTATTACGTATTCATATTTACTCGTATTTACAGGTAGTAGAACACTGAACTCTTATTGTTCAGTTTGATATAAAATTTTTTGTTGTTTTTGCTTGTTTTTAAAGATTTTGCTTATTTGAGAGAAAGCATGAACAGAGGAGGGTGAGATGGGCAGAGGGGCAGAGAGAAGCAGACTCCCCGCTAAGGAAGGAGCCCAGTGAAAGTCTCTATCTCAGGACCCGGAGATTATGACCCAAGCCAAAACAGACGCTTAATTGACTGTGCTACCCAGGCATCCCTAGAACAGTTTTACGAGAGAAATAATTCTTTATTCTTAGTTTTAATAAAAAAATGGTGATTTCCATCTCACCAACTGCATTTCTGCACTTATCTCAAATCTTCTTATGGTGGCCATTTTATTTTGGATGCACGATTTATAGATCAGAGTTCTGGAAAACAGTTCCAAGACAGTTTAAGACTATGCAGCACATCTCCCTCGGTGGGATGATAAAAGGAAGTTCACATTAAAAGAACAGGGGCTTCTGAAGAAGAAAGAGGCTGGTAATAATCTGAGGTAATAAATGCATTCAGATTCACGGAGATGCAGAGCTAAGTAAACAAAAGTTCTTTACCTTTGAAGAACTGATAATCCCTTCATTGATAAAAATCTAGAAGATGCTATGGGAACAGGAAGGAAAAAGCAATGAAATACAACTATGTGGGAAAATGGCAATAAAGCACTTTTCCTAGAGTTGAATTGGGGGGGGGGGGAGTCTCTGTGACAAGTTGGGGAGGTTAAGAATGTCCCAGACAATTTAAGGCTGAATTGAGGTCATCTGGGATAGGGTGACAAGATTTTCAAAACTAAAAAGCAATCACACTAATTGTTCCATAAGGAATGCTAAGTAACCATGGAAAAGCCATATCTCATTGAGATTTTTATAAAAGGTTAATTTCACAGAGATGAAGTACCTTCTTTCCTTATCCCAGAAGGTGCAGCAAACCAAACATACATTCTCAAAAACTGATCCATTCTACTGGGCCCAGTGTTTGATAACATTGCACCAATGCTGGGCAGGATGACTGTTACCAAGGAAACCCACAGACACCAACTTAAAAGCAAGAAACGGACACTCAAGTGTCAATATCCAATTGACCTGAATGTCAAACTCTGCAACATCAGATTCCCCCTCCCCCCCATCCCGCCCCTTAGTTGGCCTTCCACTTTAAAATAGTATGTACAATCTTCACTTTATAAATAGTAAAACAAGTAGTTTTACACACTGGGGGACGTTTTCAGTTTGTTCATTTGCTTCTCCAAAACCCTATTAAACAAAACAAAACCTAACTACAAGAGCAAAGCTACCTCCACTCACTGGAGGGCCAAGGGGTATGTCGGGGGGGGGGGGGCAGCAATGGTGAGGGAATACACAGCATAAATTCCTTACCTCATCCTCATTCATATTTACTGAACTAATGATAAATTATTACACCTAAAAATTATTTGTTTGGGGAGGGTTTTGTTTTTACCGTTTTCATGTTCATGTTTCATGACCCGGCATGCTTCATCTCTTTCCAATTTCTTTGTTTTTTGTTTTGTTTTGTTGGGGGAGGGGGTTGTTTTTGTTTTGACTTTTTCTCCAATTATTTACTCAAAGCCAAATTAAGAGGTTAGAAGGATTTAGGACCTACAATTATGATGCCCCCCACAAGAATGTAAAAATTGTTCAAAATACCAAATCATTAAAATTGGAGAATATTTAGTAACACTATTGTTCTTGTTTTTTCCATTTATTTTGCATATTTTAACTCCTTCCTGGATCTCCACTAAGGTCTTTGATTTTAAAGCATGGAAGACTCCTTAGGGAAGGAGAAAGACAAAAGGAGAGGAAGGAGAGAAGGGTGTCAAAATGACCCATCAAGAATACATACTATAGCAAGAGATTTTAAATTTGTCTATTTACTAAAACATAACTACACTGAATCAATAATTCTGGTGTTGCCACCTTTGCTTCATTTTGTTTGTGCCTGGTTGATTTTATTGCTTTCACATTAGCTCATTGGCCTTGTTACCAAGCCTGCCCCTCATTTGCTTTACTTAACCTCCGCACCAGTGATTTTCAGTGGATCCACAGAGCAACAGTATCACTATCACCTGGGAACTTGTTAAAAATGCAAATCCCCAAGCCCCATCCAGATTTAGAAACAGAAAAGTTACTGGTTATGCCCCTTTTAGGAGTTAGTTGGATAATTAAGTAGTGAGGGCCAGGGTCTCCAACAAGAAAATAGGGAGGCAGGACCCCCTAAGATAAAACAGCACTGACATCCTGTTCACAGCTTAGACAGACTGTACCAGCTTTCTGCTTTGCAGCCCTTGCAGAAATGATCTCTGGCAAAATATCCTAAAACAAGGCAATTAACCACAAAGCGTTTGTCAATATCATAGGCATTAGCCCCCAGGTGTCAGAAAAAAAAAAAAAAATCAGCAGGCTGATATTAACCTAATAGGAAAATAGATACATGACCAAAGCCCTGTTTTCATGACTCAGCACACCCTGATTGCTTAAGATAGTTCTGCACAAGAGATCATACAAACCCCTACACCAAGAAACTCCAGGGGAACCATCTCAGACACTCTCCCTCTCCAGGAGCTTTATACTATAACTCAATACACTTGGCTTTGCTGCCCATGTCTCTTCCTTCTGCCTACCTCTTCATTCTTCCAAGCGGCTGCCTAACCAAGAACCACGGGCACTAAAGGCAGAGAACTCTTGTAACACCCAGAGCCCTGGTTTCAACAAACTCTCCAGAAGATTCTGACATATGCTGACTTTTGAGAACCACTGCTCTATACATCTATTGGTATGATTTTTCTAAAGCACCCTTCTCCCCAGGGTCCTATTCTTCTGCCTAAAATACTCCAACATTTCCTATCTCATCTTCAAAATACAGTCCAGACTCCTTTTAACATAAAGATGATCATATAGTCTGATTCATACATCTCTCTTCTGCTGTCATCTTCCATCAACCTAGCAGGCCAGCCACGCTGAAATTTATTTACTTCCCCTATTACCTATGCTAATGTTGTTTCTGACTACTGGAAAACCCTACATTATCTTTTTTCATCCACAACGGTTCCTGGTACTCCCCTCAAGGTTTCCCTCCTTTAGTACCGCCCCCACGCTGCCATCCCCCACAATATTCACCCCAGGAAGGCATATCTAGGCATTCTTTCTTCACTGTTTTCTTATCAGTCTATACATGCTCCTCTAATCCTTTTGTTTTTCAAGAGTACTTTTCTCTTGTCACCCCAAAATATGCCATTTTGGCACATTACTTTAAAGTCACTTGAGAATCAGCAAGTACAAGGACACTCTGACTCTCCTTTGACCCCTGAAGGCAAGAAAGTAATCTTCCATATGAAAGGTACCCTCCCTCTACTAGGAGGGTAGATGGCATCCTTATCACTAGAAATAGGGAATTCAGGGCCAAGAATCCTTGTTCACTAATTTACCCCCCAAGCCCTAATCTCTTCGTCTCATCAATCCATCACAAACTTATAACCAAAAGGTATAAAATCTTCCTGCTTTGGTCACTTTCTTCAGACTCATTCTTTAGTCCTATTTTTCTCTTATTAGTGTATCTTATGTTAGTCATTAGACCAGCCAAAGAATGTAGAATGGAAGAAGGGAAAACTTTTTCCTCTATGCATTTTTCAGGCAGAAATACCTTAGGGAAAATGGAATGCAATTAATGATATCTTGTTCATCGTCCTCTATGATCCAGGCACATACAGGTTGAATAACTCCTTCTGTTGATGAATAACAGCTACAACATTTCAGGGATTCAAAAATCGCTTACTTTGGGATTTGAACTTTCCACAATATAGTTGTTGTCGGTGCTCGAGCGGCTTGTAGCGCATGCGCGGTGATGCTTCTGGGCTCCGCCATGCCCGC